>NW_024423897.1:26214925-26249872 GCF_017311325.1 Ursus maritimus
ACACTCTTTCTGTTTCAAATATCTTCAGCAAATTGCCCTTTACCCCCAAATACTACCATCCAATGAAAATAGAAGGAAAGGATTCTAGCAAATTAAAAATATTGTTTGCAACTGGCCCTGCCTAAAAGGAATAAAGAACAATTAAAAATATGCTTCAACGTGAAAAACCAATGTACAAGAAGGATACTTAGTAATACCATTATGGAGTTGTATTTATATACAAAACTCAATAAACTGTGTGTCCTACAGCTAGACCGTTTGTAAAACATGTAGGCAAAAACCATATAGGGTCATGGTATTTAGAGTGTATTTATGCAGGAGCAAAGCAGCCAGAATATTTCTTCAGTTAGTTTTCAGAGATGAATATTCATTCTTAAGTGGTTGCCTTTGGAAAATACACAGCTCCCTACAGGCTCAGAGCTTTCAAAGAACACTTTGATTTACTTTGAATGTGCAGTCACATTTAGTCAATTATTTAAGAGGGTGCATTCAGTACACCTGAACATGTGCACTCTTTGTGCACACAAATTGGTGATCCTACAGGCAGGTAAATGTAAAATTACCCCATCTGTTTGTGGTTATTTTCTCTTGAGCCCTATATAACTAGAACCACATGCTTCTCTAACACTAACGAGTCCAATGCTGCACATGAAATTTTAAAATTTTTGAATATCGAACCCATTCTTTGGAATATCCATAATAACTATTTTAACCCCCTTAAAATACTGACCTTAGCAGGCAGGTGAAATGAGAGCATGGCTAATTAGCTCTTTAAAATCAGTTGAGAGTCCAGAAGTTGAAGACACTTAACAGAAGGATCCTTAATATTAGTCAAACAATTTATTAGATTTCCTGTGATTTTGGTATTGTTTAGTTTTTGTTCAGAAACTTATTAGCTTTAAACTCAGGAAGAAAATAGCAAGAGAAGAGTTGAATGCAGTTGGGAAAAATAAAGAAAAAATGTTTCACATTGTAATCAAAGGACAGTTCTGTAGCTTCTCATAGAATGAAGTTCAACCAGAGTGGATTATGTACTCTCCATGGAGGTGTAGGAGGAAGGAAGGGATGTAAATTAGAGGAAATTTGGAGAAAGGAAGAAAGAAACAGTGCACAATGATGTTCTTACAACTTCTTTTAATCTTTGCACTGAAAATGATTTCAAATACAGTAATATTGAATTTGACCTCTTAAGAACCCTTACTTGAGAGCTTCAATAACCCCAAGTCAGGTACTGTAAAATTATGGACATACTAGGATATAAATTTATATTTAGCAAAAGTGGATGAATATTAATTCTTTTTCTTAAAATGAGATTCCTAGAAGCTGTAAACAAAGAACAAAGAGAAAAGATATTCACTAATATTATGTGTTAGTACCCATGATGCAGCAGACTGCAGTACTTTTTGTGACTGGTTTTCCATCATTTCAACCTTTGGAATAAGAGGAAAGATATGAAGGGTGGGGAAACTATATTGTAGAAAAACTTGATCCTATAACAATTACTTAATCAGTGGGATCTTATTTTTTAAAAAGATGGCTTTAAATATTGCCAAGGTAAGTGTTCAATCAACACTCCAAAGGGCTTGATTGTGAGCAGTTATTTTTTGCATAGTCTTTTACTTTGGTTTATTTATTTATTTATTTATTTATTTATTTATTTATTTATTTTTTAAAGATTTTTATTTATTTATTTAACAGAGATAGAGACAGCCAGCGAGAGAGGGAACACAGCAGGGAGAGTGGGAGAGGAAGAAGCAGGCTCACAGTGGAGGAGCCTGATGTGGGGCTCGATCCCATAACGCCGGGATCACGCCCTGAGCCGAAGGCAGACGCTTAACCGCTGTGCCACCCAGGCGCCCCTACTTTGGTTTATTTTTAATCCACATACCTGGCTGTGTCTATTCCAAGGGCTGTCATAGTCTGGCGGCCACCTCTCTGGATTATTTTATTTGCTGCAACAAGTACCTCTTCTGTTGATGAGTACTTATTGAGGTTGAACTCATGGGTTACATTTTCTCCATACTGTACAATTCCAACCTGAAATACCAAGCCACTGTGAGTTATCCATCTAGCAATGCTCTATTTTCAATTTTCTTTAGTTTAAACTAAAGTTTAAACTGTAGATCAGATATACATTTTTGTCTTTCAGATGAGTTTAAAAATTCATCAGTATACAAATCCTTCTAGTTAGATAGCAATAACCATTGCCACTTGTGGATATTCACAGCCCAAAGAACAAGAATGATAGTGCTATTATTAAACTTCTTAAACAATTGGTTTATCTCTTCAATAGTTTCTGAATGACTACTGAATGACTCTGGCAGGCCTTGGGGGGTAGAAGGTGCTACACACTGACATGCTCTCTGCCTTCACAGAGCTTCTAAACGAGAGAGAGAGAGAGAGAGAGAGAGAGAGAGAGAGAGAGAGAGAGAGAATGAGAGAAATTCAACACACGATCATTCCAATGCATGTTCAACTGTGGAGAGGTCTGTAATGGAAAAGCTGTTTAGCAAGTAGAACCTAAGGCCTGCTTTAAAAGAGGCTCAGGGAAAGCCTTTTAGAAGTGATATTCAGGGGCGCCTGTGTGGTTCAGTCCTTGAGTGTCTGCCTTCGGCTTAGGGCGTGATTCCAGCATTCTGGGATCGAGCCCCACATCGGGCTCCTCCGCTGGGAGCCTGCTTCTTCCTCTCCCACTCCCCCTGCTTGTGTTCCCTTTCTCGCTGGCTGTCTCTCTCTCTCTCAAATGAATAAATAAAATCTTAAAATAAAAAAAAGAAGTGATATTCTAGTTAAGCCTTAAAGGTGCAAGGAGGGTGGAGACCTGTCCTGGATGGAGGCTGAGTCGGGGGATGGGGTCCACACAAGGGGAATCTGTATGTAAAGAAGATGAGATGAGCAAAAAGCAGGGACATCCTGAGAACCGAAAGGAAGTCAGTGAGCCTGGACCAGGCTGCGAGGGGAAGTGAAACAAGATGAGGCTGGATGAGTAATAAGCGGGGCATGTATCTGGGGAGGGCACATACGTGCTTCAGGCTTTATTTAGCTCAGGCACAGCTTCATTTCTCTCACATCAGCCCTTCTCTCCCTTTTCATGTTCTCTGTCTTCCCTTTCTTTCTGCCTCCCTTCTTTCACTCTGTCTTTTGCATAGACTCGATAATGTGGGCAGTTAACTGCAGAGGCACCATGGAGTAAAATGATATAGAGGGTAAAGTGTCCCCAGATTTGATTTCCCTTCTTCCATATTTCTCCCCTCTGCCCATTTTTCTTATCCTTTTTCTATACCTTTCTTTAAATATTGATGTGAACCAATAGACTAATCTACATCAAGAACGTGACTGGAGATAACTTTTTGTTTAACTTTCTCTCCCCAAAACTCGTGATTCAGAGAATTCTATACCCAAAGGAATGTCTTTTTAATGTAGAAATTCAGAGCACTACATTTCTTGGGTCAGGGAAACCATTTGAGACAAGGCTACCTTCTTTCCCAGGCAATTGTGTATTGTCCATTGATATAGTTGCGTCTGGTGCTTGCTTCAGACCCATCCTATTTCCAAGTCTGATCCTATTTCTAAGTGGCAGAGGGGATCAGCATCTACCTTCCAGCCTCCCTTGCAGATGTCACTGTTGTCAGAAATCTTCAGGCTTAATTACATGTCTGATTTATAGATACATTTCCACAGTTGTGTCTTCTTGGAAACCAGAAATATACTCTGACATTTTCAGAAATCAATAAGAGAACCTTCCAATTTAAAATAATCTTTATCATCTTCGAGCTACCTTCTAGAGTACATTAGACATCTTGGAGCAATTATGCCACCATACTTAAATAAGAGTAGTATCCTATATTTTTAATGCTTTTTAAAAACGTTTTTCCTAATTTATTCAGATTATAGTAACAGAAATTAGTACCATATTTTATAAATGAGGAATTTAAGTTTAAAATACTGCTCATGGTGAAGGGGCAGAAAAGGGTCTAGTCTAAGATGTGAATCCCTTATCCAGGGCTTTTTCATCACTCTACTTCCTCTCTACAAAAATGCACCTCCCTAAAGTCCCCTCATTCTCTGTCACCTCATCCTGCTAGTTTTTACTAAATGCTGTTACCATTTCATTGCTACTTGATGAATTTAATGAGCTAGCTACCTAATTTAGATGTGCTGGAGAATATAATAAAGCAAAGCAAACAAACAATCATATTTTTAAAATGGAAATAGAACATATTAATTCTTCCTTAGAGTTGCTTAGTTGGGTATAGGAAAAATAAGAGATAATCAGAGAGCATATTCAAGTGTAAGATAAGGTACATAATAGGCTGAGTGAACATGCAATCTGCTCAATTCATGTCCAGGATAGTCCTGCTCTTCTATGAACATATCTTTCACTGAATATCTGTCACCATCTGTTCCATGATTATGTGGTCTTATAATTGGAATAAAGATGACCAGAAGTCCCTTTGTAAATAAAGTAGGCTACAACCAACTAATTATGCAAAAAATAATAAAATGAATGAGGATATACCCATAACTCCAATCCAGGTTATTTCCTTGAATTATAATTAAATATTATGGATAGTTCTCTATTACTCTCCACAAAGATTTAAAAATATTTTCCCAATGACCTTTACAGCTTCTAGTTAATAATCCAGGGAGAAACTGAATAATTATTAAGGGAAACCATGAAGGTTTGACATTGTCTTTGCATATATAAATATTCAGTGTAAATAAAGGTAAAATGATTTTGCTACTTAGATAATCATTGTGCTTATTTTTGTGTATCAAAATGAATAAATGCTACTGTGGAAGTTAATTGCTCACCCATTCAGGACATCTTACAGAGTTGCTTTGTTTTTATTTCCCTTTTTTTTTATTTGATTAAGCAGGAGACCAGAGAACTCTGAAAACTGTCATTCCTGTCATTATTCTTTGACATTTTACTACTTGGGTGAATCTACTGAACACCCTAATCTCTCATTTGGATAATCTATTGAACAGCCTAGTCTTTTATTTCTTTGACTTCCTCATCTTCAGTAATTTTTTCCTGCAGCTCACCTATATTGTCCACTCTCAAGGTCTTATCCTTGACCTTCTCAACTGGAAAAATTGCAGTACCTCCATCTCAATTGCAACTGTTCTTCCATCTGAACATTAACTTCATCTCATTTACCTAGCATATCTAAATTCATCAATTCCTTCACCATATCAAGACTTCCAATTAATTCAGAGATCTTACTTTTTTTTTTTTTTTTAACTTAGCCTAGATTCCATGGTCCATCACCACAATCATTTACTTGGAAACTTTAATTCCTTTAACCTTTTTTCCCCTCCATTAACTCACTTGGCTAACTTCCAACTCCGGTTAAGTCCAAATATCTCCTTTTCTTTGTGTGCTTCTGTGACACTAAATGTTTCTAGACAGAAATCACACACCTTGTAGACCGGTCTCACTTTAAAGTCATGGCCATGAATCTCTAATGTGGTTGCACATAACAGTGCCCAACAGTCCTACTCCTTTGCATTAATGCATGCACTTTGCTTCCATTTATTGAGCTCAACAGAATTCTAGTCATAAGCTATTAATGCTCAGGAAAAAGAGTGTATCACACTGATACACAGGGAGGAGGTCATACGAAAAGAGGCAGAGTTTATGCCAATTAAAGAAGGCTGCTTTGTGCCATAATATTTGCCATTTGATATACACTGATTTGAATTGCTGGAGAGGATGTGGAGAAAGGGGATCCCTCCTACATTGTTGATGGGAATGCAAGTTGGTACAGCCACTCTGGAAAACAGTGTGGAGGTCCCTTAAAAAGTTAAAAATTGAGCTACCCTATGACCCAGCCATTGTACTACTGGGTATTTACCCCAAAGATACAGACATTGTGAAGAGAAGGGCCATATGCACCCCAATGTTCATAGCAGCATTGTCCACAATAGCTAAATCGTGGAAGGAACCGAGATGCCCTTCAACAGATGACTGGATTAAGAAGTTGTGGTCCATATATACAATGGAATATTACTCAGCTATCAGAAAGAACGAGTTCTCAACATTTGCTGCAACATGGGCGGCACTGGGGAAGATAATGCTAAGTGAAATAAGTCAAGCAGAGAAAGACAATTATCATATGATTTCTCTCATCTATGGAACATAAGAACTAGGAAGATCGGTAGGGGAAGAAAGGGATAAAGAAAGGGGGGGTAATCAGAAGAGGGAATGAAGCATGAGAGACTATGGACTCTGAGAAACAAACTGAGGGCTTCAGAGGGGAGAGGGGTGGGGGAATGGGATAGGCTGGTGATGGGTAGTAAGGAGGGCACATATTGCATGGTGCACTGGGTGTTATACGCAACCAATGAATCATCGAACTTTACATCAAAAACCAGGGATGTACTGTAAGGTGACTAACATAATAAAAAAAAATCAGTGCTTTATATCTTCTCTTTCTCTTTCTCTACCTACTTAGCATATATCTCAATTCCGTGTTTATTCTTTAGAGAACTTATAACTGCCTGTTGGCTCACCCTTTCTTTATACTTTGCTTCTAACAACTCCACCTGAGAGTCTCTTCAAATGACTGATGGCACTTGGAATGCTAGAGCTGCTTTGTCCCAGAAGCTCAAACAGCCAGAAGTGCCTGGAAATCTTCTCCCTCCTCACCCCTTGCCCTGCTCCATAGGCAATGTCTGAGTCCAGGCAGTGAAAGACCAGTCCCTTGACTCAACTTGGAGGTCCCCTTCCAGATCAGCCTGAGGTCTTGATTTCATCTGAAATCACACCCTTGGTTGTCCTCAGTTGCCAATGTTTTGCTCCCCAAATCTCTTACTATTTTCTTTTAAAAGCACTCCCTTAGTAAATCACTGTCACTTGGCTCATTTTCTCAGGGTTTGTGTCTGGGAAACCAGACCTAAGGAAGGGAGAGAGAAGATATAAAGCACTGATTTCTGACTTACCAAGGGGCTAAAATTTTTCTGCTATTCCTGGTGTCCAGATAATTCAATAGTTCATAGAAGGTTTTATAAGATATGTAAAGTATGTTGCAAATGTCAAATATTATGGCACAAAGCAGCCTTCTTTAATTGGCATAAATTCTACCTCTTTCCATGTCAGCTATTATCCCTGTTTCTAAATTTCTTCATTGGCCCAGGCCAGACCTCACTGCCTTGAACCTGGACTGTGGCAATTGTTAGTCTCTCCACTCTTGCTCTCCCTTGTGTTTCCATTCTCCTCAGCTCCTTCTACATATTCATGGAAGATTAACTGTCTTGAAATTCTGCTTTTATCACAAAACTTCCTTGTTCAAAAATCTCTAATAACTCTCCATTGCCTACTACATCAATGACTTTGAAATACACTTTAAAAGAGAATTTTTATTCTACTTAATACAGAAAACAGATAAAACTTCAAGGTGCTCCTTGAAATACGAGACCTGTAGGGTAAAATTCAGTTTTCTTTCCCTGACCTGCAGTCACTCAACAGCCTGACTGCACCTTCTTTGTTCTCCCTCAACTTTAGGATTCCCCAGTCCAAGTGCTGTCCCTACCCTTTCTCATCCCTCCAAGAAAACTAAAATTTTACCACCTATTCTGGGAGATCCAATTCAAGTTTCACTTTCTCTGCAAAACTTTCCCCACCTTGTCACCAATCTAGCTCCTACCCATTTTCCTCTTCTCCAAGCCCTGAGGCAATCTTGTCTGTTTTGTTCCTGTGAGTACAGCATTCTTCTCAACTGCTTTGTATGCGTGCTTTATCTCCCCAACTACATTATATGTTCTAGAGGGCAAGGAGGGGTAAAGAGCATGGACTATGTCACAGCTTTTTGTATTCTCTTATTCCATGCCACTGCTTTGCTTTGCTTACAGTTGACCCGCATACATTCTTACTAGATGACTGTAACATTTCACATAAGCAAGTAGAAAATTGAGATACCAGGGAACTAATGATAAGCAGAAAAAGAGAAACAACACGAAGTGTGGGAAATGAGAAGACTGGGCAGTGGAAACTCAAATCTTAGGGAAATGACACAGTGTATGTCCCTGACTGATACTGGGCTGCCTATTTCCTTAGGAACCAGGCAGAATATGGTCTGCTGTGTATTCCCCATAAAAAGGGTGCCATTTACTGATTTTCATCACAGGAAAATGGCTAAGTCAGAAAACAAACATAAGTAGTGCTTTGCTGAGTATTGATGAGACTCAGTGAATAAAAACAGTTTCAGTCCCAGCTTAGTGTATGATTTAAGGCTGGTAAAATAGATTCATACTAGCACATGTGTATATATGCATATGTGACAGAATCAAATAAAGGGGATGATTAAATAACAAGATAAAAATTGAACCAAGTGATGAATACACGTTGTAAGGAGGCTGGAGGAGAGAAACATAAGCATATTTACTGTCTCACATTGAAAGGCCTCATGGAGGGAAGAAGATGTAGTCTCCTGAGTGAGATACCCAGGTAAAGAACAGACAATGGGTTATGAATGTAGAATAGGAGAAAGCAAAGTTGCCTGGAGCTACTATGTCAAAAATGATGAGGAATTGAAATTATTCTAGGAATTGAGAAAAATAAAAACAGCCAATAATCATATTTGACTTGAAGCAGTCAGTTGCTTCAGTTGTTGGAATGATACAAGAACCAGAGGGTAGAAGTTAAGTAGAACACTGATGAGGAAGATTCTAGGCATGTTTGCTGAATGGAAATAAGCAAGCAGGGCTGGCAGCTAAAAGAAGCAATAGGTTCGATGTGGGCTTTAAGAGAAAACGGAAATAGAGTAGCTTATGACATCAGTAAAAGAGTACAGGAAGATAGTAACAACACTGATAAGGATGGGATGAATCACAAGTAGAACAGTTGCCTCTCAGAGACACCTGGAAGGGAAGCCTTTTCTTCCTGGGGAGATACAGTTTGAACTTCCTGATTAAGTAGAACAAAAAATATAGGTATATAATTATAATCTAAGGCCAAAGAGAACTAAGATTCAGGCTCGACCATAAATCAGACACACCACGGGCTGAGGATTCTGTTACATGAACCAGAGGTTTGTAACACTGATTCACACCCTCCATTTAAACATGAGATTTATAATCCTTCTTCAGCTAGGCCACGAACTAATATTCCCTTCCCCACCTCCTAGCGAGCACTAGCATCATTTTGTATGTTACTAGGTAACTTTTTAAAGAGTTCCATGGTCAACTAATCTTGAAAAACAATGAGTAACAGAAAGTTAACAAGTTTCTTTACAGTAGGACCCCCTTGTACATCCTATCCTCTCTGTCACTCTGCCTTTATCTCTTTTGTCTGCCTCTCTTTCTACCTCTGCTATTTATATTAATAACAATAACAACAACAACAACAACAAGCCACAAATTTCAAATGCAAAAGGCCAAGGCTTTCTCTTACTCCTGCCCCCAGTCCCCCAGTCGCTCTACTCTGACTCATAAGCAAATTCTTTTGAAAGTGTTCTCAGAGGGGGGCCTGGGTGGCTCAGTCAGTTGGGTGACTGACTCTTGGTTTTAGTTAGGGTGCCTGATCTCACGGTTGTGAGACTGAGCCCTGCATTGGGCTCCATGCTTAGCTGGGAGTCTGCTTGAGATTCTCTCTCTCCCTCTGCCCCTCCCCTCCTCCCTAAAATAGTAAATAAATAAATCCTGGAAAAGAGTGAAAGTGCTTTCAGAATCTCTAATATGAAAACATGAATTGTGAATCATGAATTGGAAATAATACCTGGTATATTTTATTTTTATTTACGGGAATATTTTTTGGGAGAAACATATTCAACACCTCAAGCAACATAGTTTGGAAAACATTTCTTTACAATACTGAGTTACCTACTTGTAAAGATCAATTAATTGTTCTGCCTCATTCACCTTTGTTATGTTCATGATACAATATCATGTACTGCAGTTACCCAAATACAAGATTTTATCTCATTTCTAAGTTGGAAGTCTTTTGGTTTAAGGGACAAAGTTTCAGTTTTTTTTTTTAATTTTTAAACTGTCCATGACACCTAGCATAATATTTGATCAGTAAGATACTTCATATATATCTGACAAATTACAATGACTTAATTATCTAAGCAGCTTCATTTCTTTTGGGGGGTAGAGAAGAAAGAGGACGAAAGTGAATGTGCGAAATATAACTTCTGATTTATCTCTCATGAAACTTCAAGTCACAACAAAATGACAAAGAAGTTTAAGAAAGAGAAGTGTGTAGGGGCGCCTGGGTGGCACAGTCGTTAAGCGTCAGTACCACTGTCAGAAACTATAGCCTGATTGACAAGGATACGGCTGCAAGGCGCAGTCAGGCTTCTTTTCAGTCTTCAAAACAATGAATCAGGCCTCATATTTAAGGCTTCTAGGGAAATGGCCATAAAATGTGCAGTAAAAAGAAAGATAAATAATATTCCTAAAATTCAATTAATTTCTGTTTTTCATTTTGCCTGGTTTAATGTTATGCTACACTCTTGATAGCAACGATCTAGACATTGTTCCATTAGTATATTTCACTTTTATATCAAGCCTCACAATTTACTGGTTTTATTTAGGGTAATGCACTCGTATTTGGCATATTTATATCATTCTCATTTATTATTAAAAGCAATGTTATGTTTAGGTATTGAGGATCAATAAGACCTCCATAATGTTTATACCATCATATCTTTTATGGCAAACTCAAGAGTGTTTCAGGTTTGTTTTTATAGGTGTTTTTTTAAAAGGCAATTTTATAGCCTTTCCTCTGTCTTGGGCAAAAAATTGGTTTACAAAATTTCCTTCACTATGTTTGCAAAAGTCTTAATTCCCAGGACCACACAGAAATATGGAAGAAATTTTGAGTAACTATTTGGAGTTGATCTTTTTGTCATTGTTTTGAGTCTCCTAAGGTATACTAATTGTCATATGGATACTTTATTTTTTAAAGTTTTTAATTTTAATTCCATTTAGTTATCATACAGTGTTAGTTTCAGGTGCACAGTATGGTGCGATTCAACATTTCCACACATCATTCTGTGCTCATGACGACAAGTGCACTTCTTAATAAAAGCTTTTTTATTTGTCTTCCTTCCTTCCTCCCTTCCTTCCTTTCTTTTTTTCTTCGTTGTGTTGATAATTACTTTCACATCTTTGCAACTACCTTTCAATACATGCGATCACTAAATGACAAATCTATCATAGATTTGTATGATAGAGACTAGACTATCATATTTCATCTTTACCTGTTGTACTAAGTGTATGACTGTAATCAATTTAATAAACAAGAACTCATGAGGTATAGTCAGAATGTGAATTTTTTCGGCACAGGATCCCTTCAAAATTTATTTAGGGTGAAGTTCTTCCATTCTCCCCAGATAGAAAGATAAACATCTTATTCTTTGTTTTAAAATATCTGTTAAAAAAAAAAAAGACCTATACAATTTGACCCTTAAGCAACACAGATTTGAACTGTGTGGGTCCACTGATACATGACATTTTTTTTTGGTAAATACAGTGTAGTGCTGTAAATGTGTTTTCTCTTCCCTATGATTTTCTTAATTACATTTTCTTTTTTCTAGCTTATTTTATTTTAAGAATATGGTATGTAATATGTATAACATACACAATATGTGTTCATCCATTGCTTACGTTATTGGTAGGACTTCCAGTCAACAGTGGGCTATTAGCAGTTAAGTTCTCATGGAGTCAAATGTTATATGCAGATTTTTAACTATGCAGGGAGTCAGTGACCCTAACCTTCATATTGTTCTAGGGTCAAGTGTATTTTAATTTAGGTTGTATCACATGAAGTTGCTGTATTTGTAGGTAAAAAAATGATCAAATAGCAACAATTCCATATGGTTCAACCTAAATTAAAACAAACTCAAGAAGACAAAATATTGAAGTTGATTTATAGTTAAATTTTCTCTCCTCCCCTTACTAGGGCTTATAGGGGGTGAGAAACATGTCGTTGAGAAAGGGACATGACTGGTTGTCTCTTTACTCATCTTCCCTTAGATCCTTAACTGCAGCTTTTGAGCTCTCCAGGGACAGGGGTAGGGGAGACGAATAAAGGGTACAGGAATTCTTACTTGACTGGCGCTATCCTGAGATGGATCAGGTGCTTACCAGGTGTTAACAGCCTTCTTGTGGGTTCTCTGCAGACTTCCCTTTACTTACATCCTTGTCTGAGTGAATACATTTCACTACTGCAGTCCCAAGACATCAGGGATGTCTTCTGCTTTTCTGTGCAGAAGCCTCTGTTCACCTCCAGGAGAGCCTATGGATAGGACCTAGCCCAATTCCACGATGACTCATAAACACACATATGCTTTGTACTGACAGACATTGGGCCTGCAGGTCAGTTCGTCTGCAGCAACCTCTCATCTGATTACCTGTCAGGAGCGAGTCGGCTCCTATCTCACCCGTTAGGTATTTCAGGCAGGGGTCAGGCACTAGTCAGCTATGTGTCCCAACTTTAGTGGACACATCAAACTCATTGTATGATTCCATGGAAGTCTTGCTCACTAGGCTCTTTTTACAGAGACATCTTCACAAATCCCCTCAACTCCATGCTTAATTCCTTTATACCCTTGAGGCGGATGAGGAGTCTAAGAATTCACCATCCAGCTTTTAGCTTTTTATCTGTAGTCTCTCTCACCATTTATTTTTATATCTTCCCCTTTCAGGAATGAAGGCAGGGAGGATAAGTAATTGACCTGCTCCATTTCTGACCTGGGACGGTTCACTGCTTCTTAGGCAACCTGGTGGTTCCCCGTTCCCGAGAGGTTGCCACATTGATGCCGAACTTGGCACGCACCTCGATCGGCATAGTGCACTACAGCCCAGAATGCCTCGGGTCAAGCAATCCTCCTGCCTCAGCCTTCCGAGTAGCTGGGACTACAGGCACACGCCACCCTGTCTGGCGGAGAATAAGTAATTGGGAGGGAAAATTCCAGAAGCAAATTCTGCCAATTTTAGGGGAGAATTGGGTGCTTTAATTGAAAACAAAAACAAAAACAAAAGCCAAAACAATCCAAACTTATTTAAATTATGTTACAACCAGTCAGGGGAAAAAATGGTTGTTAAAATAAATTATTTATGTTTTTGGAGAGAATTACTATAAGACCAGATGAAAGATAACCATGCTTTTCAATGCACATTTTTTAAAAGAGGAAGTATTTTTCCAAAGTTTCTATAAACAAATTTCTTTTCTGAATCCACTGAAGGAAGGTCAGACTTTAAAGGGAGTTTAAATGTGTTACATTTAAAACCCTATTAAATACAGTTCAGCAAAATTGATGGCTTAGTAAATATGTCCTTTTCAATCCATTTCATTTAGAGAATTAGTTATGAAACTAGTCATCAATACAACTTAAGCCAAAATAGAAAAATATTAGAGAATACTAAAGTATAAACACTAAAGCCCAAAGTATAAAGTAATACACTTAAAAAAATATTAAAATGTCAGTTATAGAAAAAATTGCTCGTTAAACATCCACCTATCAGAGAAAAAATTTTCAAAGCATTAATTATGATATACACATTTATTCAACAGAGTCTCATTAAGCGCCCACTATATCATAGCAAAGCACTGGCTGGCCACTGAAAAGGATTAAAAGGTGATATAAAGTCTGTATCTAGAGAGGCAGCAGACACACATACATATCAATATATAATAATGCATCAGTCCCTGTTTCTCAAACTTTACCATGTTTAAGAATCATGTAGCTTACTTACTTAAAATGCAGGCTCTATAGCCCCACCCTGAGAGACTCCGATTCTGAAAATCTGGGGTACAGTCCAAGCACCTCAGGGATTTGGAAAAAGAAATTCTATGAGCCAGTTTTGGAGAAACACCGCATTATACAGAAGCCCTATGAGGGCGGTGGCTGTGTCTGTCTTATTTCCACAATTATCCAAGCCCTAGCACAGAGCCTGGTACACTGTAAACCCTCAGGAAAAACATTTGAGTAAATGAATGCAGGAGTATGGCTAAACTTCACAATGACTTATACAAGCAAAATGTGACATAAAAATTCAGCCATTTAAGAAGCTCCTCTCTCCTTAGGAAGGTTGGGTGAAGTTGTCAGATATCACAAATGACTCAGTGCACAGGGTTGCATTCTGAAATTTTCCCCATGTGGAATGGTGTCCTAGACCTGAGTATATGTGACCTGACTCTTCTGCCTCAGAGTATGTTCATTTTCCTCCCATTCGCTGGTAGCATCGGAACCCTTAAGGGCTGGCCCCCATTCCTCTGAATAGAGTGATTGTTTCCCCCAAGAAAGACATACAACTCTATAAAGGCCACCCTGGCAGGCTAGAATTCCACTGGTGACTGGCAGAATAGCTCCTCTATTAGGAGTTTCACTATAGAAATATAAAATTAATTACAGTTCTAGTGGATAGAAACATCAAAATTGCAGCAGAATGGGTTGACATATAAGCAACTGATTGTTATCTATTTCTTTACAAAACTGAGTCACTGGCACAGATCCCCACTGAAGCGGTGATTATTTTTCTGACAGTCTTGTAGATTTACTTCTCGAAGTTGTGGAGCAATTTCAAACATGTCACTGCTGCACTAATGTCCACAAATAGCTACAGATAAATCAATTTTTTTATGGTGGAACAGATAAGTGAATTTAAAAGTAAAATAAAATTTCCAGATGACTAACAAATACTAGAAATTAAAAAATATTCCAAGACTGTTCTTAGCTTTGGAAAGAAAGGACTGGATAAGGAAGCAAATGGGCTGGGCAAAACAGTGGAAGGGAAGAGAGCACGTCATGGGGAAGGCAATGAGAGAGGACCAAGCTGCGGTCCAGCCATCTCATGGCAGGTGTGTCAGTGCGGGGAAGAGAGTGCCACAGGGCTGGCTGCAGAAGGACAGGGACAGCCATGATGAAATGAAAAGGACTAGAGACCTAATATTTAGGACCAGCTCTGAAAGCTCTCCAGAAGTAGAGGTCTCAGCGAGGACAGACAGCTCAACTATACTTTGAAAGCTATGGTTTCTGATCTCTCATCAATAAGCAAGCAACATTGAACAAGTTACTTAGACTCTCCCATCTTCTCCATAAATTGAGATTTGGGGCTAAATGACCTCCACAATTCTGCCAAGCTTTAATTTTATAGCTCTTCGAAATCTTACTGACCAAGGAGAGAAAGGTTAGGGGAAGAGAGGAAAGAAGGATGAAAGAGGTCCTCAGAAGGGGAAAAAAAAAATGCAGGAGCAAGTCACAATTCTGGAGTGGTCTTTTAAAGGATGCAGGCTGCCTTATGCCCTGTAGCAAGAAGAAATGTAATATCCTCTCCAAACTTCCGGTAATTCACTTGGGAAGATTAATTGCAAATGAGAAACTTGCGTCCAGGAAAATTTACATTTTGTGATGCATAAATGTCCATTTTCTTTAAATAATTTTATACTGATTTCAAGATGTTCATTGTACAGTAGGATATTCACAGCCTTACCCCTTACCTAGCTCTCACCTATTCAGCCTTGGAACATGGTCATATGACCTTTCACTTTGGGGTTTGCATCTAATTTGCAGTCTTCTACTACCATTCTTTTGCAAAAATTCATTTTATATATGTGTAAATATATTTACAGGTATACATATACAGAAACATATACAAGCATATCATACACACACACAAATATCTGTGTGTGTTTATGTCCCACACTGTGTGTGGGTGTGGCAAACATTAATGCAGTCAGACCACTTTGTCAGTGCCTCAGAAATTTCTCTAGAAGTGGAGCTCTCAGAGACAAAAGGAAAGACATCAGTCTGCATGTGCAGTCCTAAAGTGTCCTGTGCTCTCCAGCAGCCCCAAACCATGCAACAACCATGTTGACTCTCACTCCCATGTTAATTTCTCCTCTCAAGGCACTGACTTCACTCTGAAATTTGACTGTTATCCACTGTTGTCTACATATTTTAAGGCATATGACCATATAAGTTTAATAAACATTAGATTAGTTAAACCCAAACTCAGTGTCTAAAGTGAGAGAGCCACACAAGAAGTTTCACTTCACTTAATGGCAATAAAGGGGATGTGTTTAGAAATAGATACTCATGGAGAGAAATTAAAAAAAAAAAAACTATTCAACTTAACTGTAGCTAAAACATGAAGCATGTGCTTTTTACTTAGGAAAATAAGTTACTAAATATGAGAAAAAATGGACCTTAACTGATATCCTGTGGTTACTTATGAATTTACTTGTATAATATGAGAGATTGAAATGTGATGTGTTCTTTGGGATGTTAGATTAGTTTCCACAAATTCTGAAATGCTGCTCTGATATTACCAAAGGTGGCTACACTTACCTTATAAGTAAGAATACAATTATGGTTTTACAGACATTTGTAGGGGATATTTTCCAAGAGCATTAGAGATGGCAATTTCATAATATTTTCTGTTTAGAAAATAACAGGGTCTTCCAGTTCAGAGATATAGAATATAAAATTCATCCCAAATATTATTTTTATTGATTAATTTATTTTCAGAGTATTTTGTATTATTAAAAACCTATGCATTTTTACCTTTTGAACAACAGAAGTCAAAATGCATAGTCACATACCTGTGTCTGTTTAGGACCAATATCCATTCTTTCAAGAAGGTCATTTAAAAAAGCTGTAACACTCTCCCAGGGGTAAATACTGTTGGAGCCATCCAGCACTATGACTATGTCCAGCTGGGTGCTGCATTCTGTAATAAAAGGAGTCAACAGTGCAAATTTGGAGTTTATCTTTTTAGATAGTATGAAGGTGTATGGAGTGTTTTCATAGCTGAAGTAAGCTCATTTTAAAAGATAAGCTGACAGTCTACATAGTGGACACACTGCTTTTATAATCAGAAAAAATAGTTTTAGGAAAAGTAAAGGGGATAAACACTACTACATTCAATACCAATTGGTTTGGGATTCTTATCAAGTAAAACTCATCTCTACTTAGTTGTAATCAACATTGTATGAGTTATCTTTGGAAATTTCCTCAATATGAATTTTATATAACTGTTCTCATTCTGTGTGTATTTCAAATGAGATTACTTTCTTCAAAGAGACTCACTCTTTAAATAAAAACAATGTGGCAGCTTTAGCTATGATGTTTAAACAAGACTCTGTTAAAGGTTATTTACACTAATAATCAGCTCCAAAAATAGCAGTGGGGCTTGGTTATATATCGGCAAAGCAAACATTTACCTAAATTGGTAATGCTGGTAGCTGAGAAAATACTTCAAGCTTTTTGGTATGCTCCTGTGTATACATATGTGTCATTCATTGCTCACAGTTTTCAAACATGTAAGAACATTGCATAAAATGTGTACCTCGTACAGGAGCAACGGAGTTCACGACTTGAAATGTGGGGCTGACATCAGAACAGATTCCAGTTGTGTAATGCAAATGTCCACATCTATAGGCATATAGGGGGCCACATGCCTTTTAAAAGATTAAAGACCGCAAGATTAAAAACTATATAACAGATTTTTTTTTTAAAGACTTACAATTACAGCATTCCTGGTTCATTAACCAACTCTTTGCTTTCTTACCAGAAACCCTCCGTTTGGGTTGGTGACTAAAGTTGATCCAAATGTCATGTTCTCCTTTACTTCCGTGACATTGGGAATTGATGTATTAACTAAAAATAGAACAAAATGTTATGAGGGTGGAAAACAAAGTATAATTAAATGTCTTCTCATTAAGACATTCTATTTGCTTTGCTCATATCATAGCACATTCTTCTTCTGATTCGACTAAATAGTCTTCAAAGTATTATTAAGGAATATAATGAACACGCAAAGGCTGAAAACCTGGCTTATGTCCCAGAAACTTTGTCTGGATAACTGTCTCAAATAGTTTTGCTGAACTGTAAAAGAATGCAGAACTACTGGGGCAATGAGAGAATGTGGGATAGCCTTTCACACATTTTTGTTAATTAAAACAAAAAATATTTAATCTCATAATATTGTAGTTATAATGTAAATTTACACACCAACCTTGCATGTTATATCTATATGTTATAAATAACCAACGATAAAACATGATTTCTGACAAGAGGGAAAATGAGTAGTAGAGCAGAAAAAAAAACACCCCTCAAATATAAGTTTATGACCATTAATTTCACCATCGTGGGGACATGAGGGTAACAAAGAAAACTGGAGCAAGACTGAGCAGTGGTCAGGACGTTTGGAGAAAAGAAACACAATGAAGGGATGCCATTTGATATTCCGGATAGGACTGTTGGGTCTTGAAGCATGCCAACCTGGCAAAATTGGCAAGAAGTTCCAGTTATTCATATTGAAAAAAGATTGGACAGGAAAATCAAAATCTTCTAAACTCTGCTTAGCAGAGTGCTGAAATATTTGAAAGTGACAAAACTCAGGTGCAAGAAAGATTTAACTCACTGTTCATGAACAGAAGTTTCTCCTACCTTAAGACCATATATAGCTTAAAGTGGGGAATGGAAGCAGAGATTCCTGAATGGTCCCAAGGTCTTCCTAATCTGACGGTGGTCTTTGTCCCAGAGTTTAATCTGGTTTGCCTTTCAAGCACCTGGACCTGGGCTATTATCTACACTGGTCTTGAATAATCTGGATTAGAGTTTTTTATACTAGGGTTGACCCAGGATGAGCATTCTTGGGACATTAGGGACTATAGCAGGAACTTCTCCATTGTTGTTGAGGTAGTTAAATCTCCATGCTAATGTTAAAACTCTATTACAGTTACCAGTAATGAAAGAGCAGCTCCTATCAGAACAAGTCTTTTGAAATAACAACTATAACTCTAGGAAAAGGAGAAAAAAAAGAAACAACCATCTCAAGGCACTGGAAAGCAACCAAAAGCAGACAGAAACTAAAGGCAAGTATGTACTTGTAAGAAAAGATTAACACTGGGTGAGTTTCTTGTTTATGTGTTTGTTTTCCCCCAAGGGAAGTCCCTCGTCACTGGCTATACCTCAAATAAAACTCAAAGTCTTACAGTTTGAAGAAACAGAGGACAGAAACTGGAGTAATGACAGCAACTGCAAAGTGAGGGGGTATATCTTGGAAAGTAGAGCCACAAAAAGAGAGTTCCAAAATATACATGCATATTCTGTCCAAATATCTGAAGGATTTGAACCGTATATGTGCAGGGTAAACTTCAAACAGCTCAGCTACAATTAAAAGAACTGAATAGAGATTTTAACTCCTTCCCACTATAGTCGGGAAATTGAGTTCAGCCAAGTAAACTGTCTGCTAAAACAAAAAGTTAAGACTATTCAAAGACACATAAAAGATCTAGAATCTCCACACTTAAAACTCAAAAGTATAATCCAGGATACAATCCAAAATTACTAAACACAAGATAAAACAGGAAAATGTGACTCAACCTCAAGAGAAAGGTAATAAATGGAAAGTGATGTTGACATATTCCAGATGTTGTAATTATGAGGCAAGGATATTAAAGCAGCTATTGTAACTATGCTCATAAATGTAAAGGAAAAATGTTCATAATAAATAAATAGGAAATTGAAAAAAAGAGAAGTGAAAAATACAAGAATTGAAATTAAACTTGTAAAGTATATATTAATTTAATGGTATTTAACACTTTTAGAACACTGATAGGATTCTAATTCTTGGATAGTTCTAGTAGGGATTTTCTAGTCATGTTCGAATTACAGTGATATTTCTATCAAACATATCTATTTCTGTTTTTTTTTTTTAAAGATTTTATTTATTTATTTGACAGAGATAGAGACAGCCAGTGAGAGAGGGAACACAAGCAGGGGGAGTAGGAGAGGAAGAAGCAGGCTCATAGCGGAGGAGCCTGATGTGGGGCTCGATCCCATAACGCCGGGATCACGCCCTGAGCTGAAGGCAGACGCTTAACCGCTGTGGCACCCAGGCGCCCCAACATATCTATTTCTATATAAATTTACCTTGTGCTATTCTCCTCAAAAAAATTTATGTATTACAATTCCTGTGCTATTTTCTTTTTAAAAAAGATACAGATAAATTTTGTGGAGGCAATGTAATGGGTGGGGTTATTTGGAAAGGTCTTTTATTTCTAAATCTATGGATATTTTATCATGAATTCTAAAGCAAATGAAGGACAGACAATCAAAATGTCATTTTATGTGAATCTGAATGATAAGAACTGAAGAATGTTTATATATTCTTTTAATCTTTTCTTCAGTTAAAATTTATTTTGAATGAGAATGCTGGATATAATTTAGGATCAGACTTTAACGTTTTGACTTTACATACCTGGTAGATCCAACTTTATGCAAGGTAATGGTTTGCCTCTCCCAACTGGACACTTATAGACATCACCAGTTCTGTTCTTGGGTTGACCAACTGAAGGAGAACCAACAAGCACCCTGGAAGTTAAATAACTCAATTAACATTTTTGAGTAAAAGGAAACATTTTATTTTAGTTATTTTATGACTAGTTCTAAGACAATGACAGTAATTCTCATAGACATAATCAGATAGATTATGTTAGTAATGCAATATTATTCAAAATAAGTTAGTAATGCAATATTATTCAAAATAAGCTGAGTGTCTTCAAATTGCAGGCTGATTTGTATTAAACACCATAAAATATATAGAGGAGAGATTGCAGTATAATTTATTTATTTTATTACATATTACTTTATTATATATTTTATTGGGGAGCTGAAATAATAATTATTGGTTAAGCCTGCTGCTGTGTTAGTTTATAAAACATACATGGAAATACAAATGACTTTTTCCTATGAGGAATTGATAATTTCATAGAGAAGTTAGCAAACATAAATATTTGATTATCATAAGATTTAATATTAGTATATACTAGCTTGTAATCACTTAGAAAATAAGGATAGTTATAAGACCCAGGTTAAAATCGTTCACTCTCTTTTTAGACAGAATTATAGAATCACTTAAATAACAATTAACGAAAAAATGTAGTCATGATGTATTTTAGTCCTAGGAAGCCATTTAACAAAGTTTCCTGTGATATCTTCAGGAGTAGGGTGGATGAATGTGGTTGAGTGTTAAGGCACATGGGTGGATTCACAGCTGCTGATTCATTGCTGGCTGAAAATCTACATACAAAGATGATGTTTACTATGTACCGAAGGACTCTAATTACGTGCCCTTGAATGTATTCAGGACTGTTTTAGCGTATATATTTGTTTATGACTTTTGTGAAGATACAGAAAGCATAAAGTTATGCATCAAGTAAATCAATATATCTGTTTGGGCAATCAGAAGTGTTTCAACATTCTGGAATAAGAAACTTAATAGGCAGCCCAGCCAGGGCAGAGCAGATAAGAGTCTGAACCAGGGAAGGAAAATGCGTGATAAATCTTAATGACTCCGTCCTGTTTTCAGTAGATTATTTATCTCTTTATTTTCAGTGAAAGAGTCTTGGGGCTCTTGTTGAACACAACAGATTACATTTCCATCTCTTGATGAGTCACTTACTAAAACATTTTGGGAGTGAAATAGTAAAATAGTAGACTGTAGCTCTCTGATGGACTTTACTTTCCACCCGCACTGTTCAAAATGGCAGCCAGGAGAGGAAAAAAGATGGCAGAGGAGTAGGGGACCCTATTTTAGCTGGTCCCCTTAATCGAGCTGGATATCTACCAGATGATCCTGAACACCCACGAAATCAGCCTGAGACGTAAGAAGATACATCTGGATCTCTACAGACGAACAACTCCAGCGCTGGGTATTGAGGTACTAAGCCCGGAGCTGTGAATCTGTGCACAGATATTGGAAGATAAATGGAAGGGGGAGGGAGCCGCCCAGCTGCAGCACTGGGGAGCAGTAGCCTCCTGCACTGAGGAGTGGGCTGGACTCGCGGACCGGTAGCCACTGGGAAACCAGACTGAAACCAGGAGTTTGGCAGCACCTTCACGATCCAGACTTAAACCGGGAGCTCGGGAGCTCGCACTCAAACCAGACTGAAACCAGAGCTCCTGAGTGCGAGCGTGAACTGGACTGAAACCGGGAGCTCGGGAGCACATGTGGGAAGTGGGGGCAGCTGGCAGTTTTAGAAGCACAAAGGGCAGAGACTTGCCGGCCCTGGGAGCAAGGACTGGGAGAACGGCCATGGGGAGCACAACTTGGGAAGCTGTGGGTTTTTAGCAGCACTGACAGAAAGGGAGTTAGAGTGGCCAGGAGAGCTCAGTGAAGAGCAGATTGCGATCTCTCTGTTCTGAGACAGAGGTGTGAATATAGTCACTGCTGCTCTGACCCTCCAAAGAGTCAAAGAAAGTCACCAGGGAAAGCCCCCAGAGAACTAAAACCTGGAAAAACCAGTTCTCACTGTGCCCATCCCCCCCAACAGGGGCAGGGCAACTCCACCCAAACAGGTTGCCTGACTATCAGCACAGCAGGCCCCTCCCCCAGAAGGCAGGCTGAAAAAACAAGAAGCCCACATCCCTAAGGTCCCTATAAAACAAGTGCATCTTGCTTGGGTACTGGTCAATAATTTGGGCTCTGTACATCCCTGCAACCACTCCTCATCAGAATGACAAGGAGGAGGAACCCCCAACAAAGGAAAGAAACAGAGACTGTGGCCTCTGGCACAGAACTAATGGATATGGATATAACCAAATTGTCAGAAATGGATTTCAGAGTAACAATGGTCAAGATGATGTGTAGGTTTGAAAAAATTATTAACAAAAATATTAACGAAAATTTAGAAACTCTAAGGATGGAAATGAGAATGAATCCGGTGGAAGTTAAGAATGCTATGAATCAAGTGCAGTCTAAACTGGATGCTTTGATGGCCAGGGTAAACAAAGCAGAAGAATGAATTAGTGAGTTAGAGAATGAGATGATAGAAAAGAAAGAAAAGAAACATAGCTTAAAAAACTCCACTTTCAAGAAAAAAAAACTACGGGAGATTACTAACTCAATGAAACGTTCCAATGTCAGAATCATCGGCATCCCCGAGGGGATGGAGAAAAAAAGAGGTCTACAAGAGATATTTGAACAAATTGTAGCTGAGAACTCCTTAATCTGGCAAAGGAAACAAGGATTCATGTCCAAGAGGCAGAGAGGACCCCTCCCAAGATCAATGAGAACAGACTGACACCATGTCACAAAATAGTACAATTCACAAATCTTAGATCCAAGGAAACAATCTTGAAAGCAGCAAGGAGGAAGAGAGTCCTCATGTACAGAGGGAGGAACATCAGAATAATGTCACACTTGTCTACAGAGACCTGGCAAGCCAGAAAAAGCTGGCAAGACATATTCAGAGCACTAAGTGAGAAGAACATGCAGCCAAGGATACTGTATCCAGCAAGGCTGTCGTTCAGAATGGATGGAGAGACAAGGAGCTTCCAAGACTGGCAGAAACTGAAAGAATATGTGACCACCAAGCCAGCCCTACAAGAAATGTTAAGGGGGGTTTTACAAAAGTAAAAAGACCCTAAGAGTGATACAGAACAGAAATTTACAATCTATAGAAACAAAGACTTCACAGGCAACATGACAACATTAAAATCATATCTCTCAATAATTACTCTCAGTGTGAATGGCCTAAATGCTCCCATAAAATGCCACAGGGGTGCAGGCTGGATAAAAAGACATGACCCATCCATATTCTGTCTACAACAGATTCATTTTGAACCTAAAGATACATCCAGACTGAAAGTAAAGGGATGGAGAACCATTTTTCATGCCAACAGACTTCAAAAGAAAGCTGGGGTAGTAATTCTCATATCAGACAGATTAGATTTTAAGCTAAAGACTGTAGTTAGAGATACAGAAGGACACTATATTACTCTTAAAGGGTGTATCCAACAAGAGGATCTAACAATTATAAATATCTATGCCCCCAACAGGGGAGCAGCCAGATACACAAGCCAACTCTTAATCAGAATAAAGAGACATATAGATAATAATATGTTAATAGAAGGGGACCTCAACACTCCACTCTCAGCAATAGACAGATCATCTAAGCAGAAAATCAACAAAGAAACTAGAGCTTTGAATGATATACAGGACCAGATGGACCACATAGATATATACAGAACACTACACCCTAGAACAACAGAATACTCATTCTTTTTGAATGCACATGGAACTTTCTCCAGAATAGACCATATACTGGGTCACAAAACAGGTCTCAACCGATACCAAAAGACTGAGATTATTCCCTGCATATTCTCAGACCACAATGCTTTGAAACTGGAACTCAATCACAAGGAAAAATTTGGAAGAAACTCAAACACTTGGAAACTAAGGACCATCCTGCGAGCTTTACATTGGAAACCAGGGATGTACTGTATGGTGACTAACATAATATAATAAAAAAACATTAAAAACAAAAAGAATGATTGGGTAAACCAGGGAATTAAAGAAGAACTGAAGCAATTTATGGCAACCAATGAAAACAAAAACACATCAGTCCAAAACCTATGGGACACTGTAAAGGCTGTCCTAAGGGGAAAATACATAGCCGTCCAAAACTCACTCAAAAGAATAGAACAATCTAAAATGCAGTCCTTATATTCTCACCTTAAGAAGCTGAAAATGGAACAGAAGAATAGCCCTAACCCACACACAAGACAATTGATTAAGATTAGAGCAGAGATCAATGAATTAGAAACCAGGAACACAGTGGAGCAGACCAACAAAACTAGAAGCTGGTTCTTTAAAAGAATTAATAAGGTCAATAAGCCACCGGACAGACTTATTCAAAAGCATAGAGAAAGGACCCAAATTAATAAAATTGTGAATGAAAGGGCAGAGATCACGACCAACACCAAGGAAATAGAAACAATCATTAGAAACTATTATCAACAACTATATGCCAATAAATTAAAAGACCTGGAAGAAATGGATGCCTTCCTGGAAACCTATGAACTACCAAGACTGAAACGGGATGAAATTGATTATCTAAACAGATCAATTAATCATGAAGAGATTGAATTAGTGATAAAAAAAAACCTCCCCAAAACAAGAGTCCGGGGCCTGGTGGATTCCCTGGGGAATTCTACCAAACATTCAAAGAAGAGATAATACCTATTCTCCTGAAGCTGTTTCAAAAAATAGAAACAGAAGGAAAACTACCAAACTCATTTTATGAGGCCAGCATTACCTTGATCCCCAAACCAGGCAAAGACCCCATCCAAAAGGAGAATTACAGACCAATATCCCTGATAAATATGATGCCAAAATTCTCAACAAGATTCTAGCTAATAGGATCCAACAGCACATTAAAAGGGTTATCCATCACGACCAAGTGGGATTCATCCCTGGAATGCAAGGGTGGTTCAACATTCGCAAATTGATCAGTGTGATAGATCACATTAAGAAGAGAATAGACAAGAACCATATGGTCCTCTCAATTGATGCAGAAAAAGCATCTGACAAAATACAGCATCCTTTCCTGATTAAAACCCTTCTGAGTGTAGGGATAGAGGGTACATTCCTCAATCTCATAAAAACCATTTATGAAAAGCCTACAGCGAATATCATTTTCAACGGGGAAAGCTGAAACCCTTTCCCTTAAGATCAGGAACACGACAAGGATGCCCACTCTTGCCATTATTGTTCAGCATAGTATTAGAAGGCCTAGCAACAGTAACCAGAAAACAAAAACAAATAAAAGGTATTCAAACTGGCAAAGAAGAAGTCAAACTGTCTGTCTTTACAGATGACATGATACTGTATATGGAAAACCCAACAGACTCCACCCCCAAATTACTAGAATTTATAGAACAATTCAGTAATGTGGCAGGATACAAAATCAATGCTCAGAAATCAGTTGCATTTCTATACACGAATGATGACACTGAAGAAAGAGAAATTAGGAAATCAATTTCATTTACAATAGCACCAAAAACCATAAGATATCTCGGAATAAACTTAACCAGAGAGGTAAAGGATCTATACTCTAGAAACTACAGAACACTGATGAAAGACATTGAAGAAGACCCAAAAAGATGGAAAACATTCCATGCTCATGGATTGGAAGAAAAAACATAGTTAAAATGTCGATGCTACCCAGAGCAATCTACACTTTCAACACCATCCCGATCAAAATACCAATGACATTTTTCAAAGAGCTGGAACAAACAATCCTAAAATTTGTGTGGAACCAGAAAAGAACCTGAATCGCCAAGGAAATGTTGAAAAAGAGAAACAAAGCTGGGGGCATCACACTGCCTGATTTCAAGCTATACTACAAAGCTGTGGTCACCAAGACAGCATGGTACTGGCATAAAAACAGACACATAGACCAATGGAACAGAATAGAGACTCCAGAAATGGACCCTTGACTTTATGGTCAACTAATCTTTGACAAAGCAGGAAAAAATGTCCAGTGGAAAAAAGATAGTCTCTTCAATAAATGGTGCTGGGAAAATTGGACAGCTATATACAGAAGAATGAAACTTGACCACTCTCTCACACCATACACAAAGATAAACTCCAAATGGATAAAAGACCTCGATGTGAGACAGCAATCCATCAAAATCATAGAGGAGAACATAGGCTGTAAACTCTTCGACATCGGCTCTAGCAACTTCTTTCATGACACATCTCTGAAGGCAAGGAGAACAAAAGCAAAAATGAACTTTGGGACTTCATCAATATAAAAAGTTTCTGCACAGCAAAGGAAACAGTCAGCAAAACCCACAGAATGGGAGAAGATATTTGCAAATGACACTAGAGATAAAAGGCTGGTATCCAAGATCTATAAAGAACTTCTCAAACTCAATACCTGGGAAACACATAATCAAATCAAATAATGGGCCAAAGATATGAAGAGACACTTTTCCAATGAAGACATACAAATGGCTAACAGACACATAAAAGAATGTTCAAAATCATTAGCCATCAGGGAAATTCAAATCAAAACCACACTGAGATACCACCTCATGCCAGTTAGAATGGCAAAAATTGACAAGGCAAGAAAGAACAAATGTTGGAGAGGATGTGGAGAAAGGGGAACCCTCTTACACTGTTGGTGGGAATGCAAGTTGGCACAGCCACGTTGAAAAACAGTGTGAAGGTCCCTCAAAAAGTTAAAAATAGAGCTACCCTATGATCCAGCAATTGCACTACTGGGTATTTACCCCAAAGATAAAGATGTAGTGAAGAGAAGGGCCATATGCACCCCAATGTTCATAGTAGCATTGTCCACAATAGCTAAACTGTGGAAGGAGCTGAGATGCCCTTCAAGAGACGAATGGATTAAGAAGATGTGGTCCATATATACAATGGAATATTACTCAGCCATCAGAAAGAACGATTACGCAACATTTGCAGGAACATGGATGGCACTGGAGGAGATTATGCTAAGCGAAATAAGTCAAGCAGAGAAAGGCAATTATCATATGGTTTCACTCATTTATGGAACATAAGAAGTAGGAAGATCGGTAGGAGAAGAAAGGGAAGAATGAAGGGCGGGTAAACAGAAGGGTGAATGAACCATGAGAGAGTGTGTACTCTGGGAAACAAACTGAGGGCTTCAGAGGGGAGAGGGGTGCGGGATTGGGATAGACCTGTGATGGGTATTAAGGAGGGCTCATATTGCATGGAGCACTGGGTGTTATACGCAAACAATGAATCATGAAACACTACATCAAAAACTAATGATGTACTGTATGGTGACTAACATAACATAATAAAAAATTTAAATAAAAGAAACTTAAGAAACTAGTTAAAATTTAATATGAACGTATGTAAATAACTTCACTTAGCTGCATACTATTATCTATATCAATACAGGATGTGGGCAATCTGACTTAATAGGAGTTCATGTAAAAAAGACACGGCGGATTTGTTGATAGCAAGTAAAGATGAACCAACAGTGTATTTTAGTATCAAAAATGCTAATGTGACCTTAGGCTGCATTGCTGGAAATAGATGCTTTGATCAAGGAAAGTGATCACCCCTCTGTGCTCTGCACTCTCAGACCATGTCTGTAATCTCCAAATTAAGAGAGACGTAGGCACAATGGAATGTATTTAGGAGTTATGACTCAGATGGTTAAGTGCCTGGTAATTTTCTCAGATCAGAGATGCTTGAGGAAAGTTGGGGATGTTTAGCATAAAAAAAAATATCTGAAGGAGAGTTGAGAGGTTCCATAGGAGTGTAGGTGCTAACAGCATATATTTTTTAAAAAATCTAAATATTTTAAAGTCTCTCATATTGAAAAGAAATGGGATTTATTTCGTGTAAGTCCTTTGGGTAAAGCTAGTATTAATGAAAATGTTTTATAACATGCAAATATTGAATTGTTGAACAGATTCACTAAAACATAGCTATGATATAATGCCTTTGTAAAGCCATTTTTGATATGCCTAAATCACCATAAAATTGTTTAAACCTTTACTTCTGGAAATCTATCCTAAAAAAATGGCCTAAATTAAGGGAAAAAGCTTAATGCATAAAAATAATGCTCATAGTGTTATATATAATATGAAAGATGAAAAGAGATATAGTCAACAGCAAGAACTAATTAATTATTGCAGGGCCATTCTATAGAATATTGCAGTCATAAAGAATAATAGTAAGATTGCATGGTGGTATTAAAATCACTTATGATCTAATTCAAAGTAAAAATCTATCTCATTTAGTGAAAACCTATGACAATTCAAAGTGGATGATACCAAACTATATTGAATGTACTCATCATAATAGCAATGACAATAATAGCCGACACTTACTAAGTCTATACCTTGTGCCATATACTCCTCTAAGTGCTTTCCATATACTAAGTAATTTAATTCTCTCCACTAAATACAGCATGAACTTTGGAGCCAGACTTCATGCATTCAAATCATGGCTTTGTCATTTTCTTAGTTGTATGATTTAGGACAAATCACTTACCCTCTGTGTCTTAGTTTCTTCATCTGTAAAATGGAACTACTCTATCTATGTAAAACATAGATTAAAAGGGAGTTCATAAAAAAAATTATATTAAGGAAGTTGTGGTTAGTGTTCTTTCCCCAATATTTTCAAAGCTTTTTGTAATGTGATTAATTAAATTAGTTTTATAGTTAAGACAGTTTAGAGAAAAGTAGTGAGCCTACTATTATGGAAAATATTTAAGTTGAGGCTAGACAGATTGAGTAATGTTTATTAAGAACATTTTATAAGCCCAGCATGTACACCAGGCCCTGGGGATATGAAATGAATAAAACACAATTTTTTTTAGGTTGCTTAAAACTTAGTGGGGAAGCAGAACTATAAATGGACTATTATAATACTGAATAGATCACAACTTGGTGCAACTTTAGCAAGGTCTTAGAAGCAAGAAGAAATAGCTTCTTTGGTAAATTCAAGTAGCTCAGGGTAGCTGGAATAGAAGGGGAGCCTGTCAAGCTAAATAGTGTCCAGATCAGGAATGTTCCTATGGTCCAGTTTAAGAACTTTGGGGTTATTATATGGAGGGGAGAGTTGGGAACCACCAATGCTTTTAAAGAAGGATGTGACATGATCAAATGCTTTATAGAGCTTATTTGCTTGCAGTGTCATGAATATATTGGGAAAGCGGCAAATTAGACTCAGAGAGTAAAGGTAAGAGTTTCTAGACCCAGACAAGAAAAGAGGATCTGAATTTAGGAATTGGAGAGGAAGGGAGAACCAATTCTACAAATAGTTAGAATATAAGCTTTTACTTTGGGTTCCCCCAAAAGCAGACCCTAGACAAGGACTTTGGTGCAGGTAGATTTTGGGGAGGCAATTCTAAGTACACACAAATGTGGAGGCGGGGAAAATGATAAAGAAAGGCCAATAGAGTGCATTGATAATGGGTTACTTCTGCAGGCCTCTGGACTCAGTCTTGCTGGTGACCATCTCAGAAACCACGTAAAACATATATGAGCATGCTCTGAGCATGGTTGAGGCCCTAAGAGTAAATACTACTGCCTTGAGAGAGTACAAATTAAGAAGAGAGCTGAAGGAAAAAATAACACTTAAGATTTTAATGAGCAAAGTAAGAAAAGTGGTAGGAGTGTCCAGAGAAGGACAGAGAGAATCAGGAAAGTGGTATCAAAAAGCCAAAGAGGAAAGAATATAAAAATGGGAGGCATGAGTAAAGAGCAGACTTCATATCAAGACATTTGGCTAAAAAAGAGGGAGATGGGCCATGCCAATACGTATGGGCTTTTTTTTTTTTCCAGGCAAACCATCAAGGGTTTGAGGTGAGTTTAATTTTATTATGGAAAGCATCTGTATATTGATAAATGATGTTGAGAAAGAACTGGTGACAAGAGAAAGGCTAAGGGGGCGCCTGAGTAGCGCAGTCGTTAAGCGTCTGCCTTCGGCTCAGGGCGTGATCCCGGTGTTCCGGGATCGAGTCCCACATCGGGCTCCTCCGCTGGGAGCCTGCTTCTTCCTCTCCCTCTCCCCTGCTGTGTTCCCTCTCTTCGCTGTCTGTCTCTCTGTCACATAAATAAATAAAATCTTTAAAAAAAAAAAAAGAGAAAGGCTAATATTACAGAAGAGTAAGTAGAGCCCCTGAGCTAGTAGAAGGGGTGGATCCAGAAGGACAAATTTGTCTTAAACATGAGGAAAGGACACTGATTCCCTAGGCAGGGATCTGGGTGCCCCAGTATCCAGAGGTTTGAAACTGTAGTAGATGGCTTAGAAATTTTTTGCATTCTTTGTAATGTGACATTGTCCTTCACTGTCCTTCACTAAGGCAGAATCTGTTTTTCCTGCTCTCAAACTGGGACTTACTTGATAAATAGAAGGCAGCAGAAATGGCACTGTGACTCCTGAGGCTTGAGTAATATATAGAATTGTCAAATCAATACATTGTACACCTAAAGCTAATGTAACATTGTATGTCAACTATACTTCAATAATTTAAAAAAATGCATTACATTCCCCTTCACTCTTTTGGAAATCTGAGATCACATGCTGTGAAGTAGCCCATCCAGAAGGATGAGAGGCCACATGGGGGAGAAGCAGTGCTTGAGCCAACAGCATGAACAGCCAGGCATATGAGTTAAACCATCTTAGACCCTCCAGCCCCAAGTGAGTTACCAGATGAGCATTCATGCAGTTCCCCAGGTAGCAGGGAAACACCTATGCCATCCTCAAAATCTTGAGAAGTAATAAAAAATATTGTTTGAGCTCACTGAGCTTTGAGATGATTTATTATATACCAAGAGCTACCTGAAACAGGAAGGGAGGATAAAGTTTTAATCTAGGACCCCTCCCTCCCTTCCTTCTTCTTTGAAAATAGTAGCAATAGCCATCTCATGAGATTTAGGGAGAGAGATAGTTGGGTGGTGGGCTTGCGGAGATTTAATTTAGATTTAAACTGACAGGGCCTATGTAGGCCAGTCAGGCAGCCCCTCAGGCCCAAATGAGGTCAGGGGTGTTTTGGAAGTTGTTTCTACTATAGATGTAAGATAGGCCTCCAAAGATCCTTCCAATTCTAAGATTCCATCATCCAAATGGACAAGTTATAAGTGTGTAGAAGAGTACTGCTTAGTTTAGAACACATGTACCATTAACTGGGGAAAATCTAGGATAATTGATGAAAAGTGAGTTCTGAATGGCATGTTAATAGAAAAGTTACTGTGACTTCTAAAACAGGAGAGAAGAGAGTGCGGAGCCCAGGCAAAATTTGAAAACAGGAGAGCGAGGGCTGTAAATGAGGGTAATGAGGAGGTGGTGGGAACACAGTATAGAGTTTCTGTATAAACTGGAGCAGGGAAGTTGAGAGTGGCACGCAGCTGACTTTAAAGGAAAGGCTCTGTAGTTTATATTTGATTTCTAGGGCAATAGAAGGCCCCTACAGTAGGGTGATCCCTGGAAATAACCTGAAATAGCAACTGGAGCCATGGCCTATTGCATATTCTGGATAAGGAAGCCCTGAGGTGTGACAGCTTAGAAAACAGTAGTGTAGTAGTCCAGGATTGAGACAGGGAGCACGAGAGTTGGGATGAGTGATAAAGAATGGGTTAGCAAGAATATGATCTAAAACAATTTCATGTGTTTTCCTAGAAGCTATTTGTTCTGACATCAAGCTCGCAGCTCTGGAAAGTACATATATTTACTACTTAATCTGAAGTCAGTCTCACTTTTCCCAAGCTGCATAAAAATAACAAGATCCTAGAAAAGTATCAGCATAGTCTTTATGGAATTTCAGGAATTTCCAGCATTCTCAATCCCCATTATCTTGCTCTTTTTTCTCAAATACTTATCACATTCTGACATCTGATATAACTTACCTGTTTATTACATTTATCATTTATTTTTTGTTCCCTCCTTCCCCAGTAGAATACAACCATCACAATAGCAGGAATTTTCATCTATTTTGTCCACTCATATACCCTTAATGGCCTATAACAGTGCCAGAAACAAAATAGGCATTCAGTAAGTATTTACTAAGTGACTGAATTAATGATTGTATCAGATGCTCTAAGAATCTGAATAAGACAGACCTGGGAATTTATGACTCATGTGACCAGCTAAGAGGTCCTAATTGTGAAGTCTTCTTTTCCATTTTAAAGGCTGAATATTTTGCTTAAGCAGAATGTCATATATGCCTTTGGCATGACACAGGAGGCATTTCCACAGGTCAAGGTTCCAGAGAATACTTGTTGTTACAGGACAGAATTAGCTGAAAGTCAGAAGGTTGGTGTTCCATGTCCTGGCCCTGGCACATACTTGCTATATTAAACCCTTGGCAGTTCATTCTCTGAGTCCTAGTTTCCTGTCTAGAAAATGAGGATGGTAACAATGATATCTGCTCAAACCCACATGGTCACTGTGAAGACCCAAGACACATTGTGTCATGAACTATGGATATTGTTATTTCAAATTTTAATGCAAGTTTGCTTTAACTCATTACATTTTATTTCTATTAGATTTTTGATTTTCTATGGCACTATTGCAAAGATTTGTGTGCAGATTAAGAGGATTAAAGAATGTTCTAGATCTCATTATTGATCTCTAGAGAAACACCTGATGAACTCAAAGATCATCAAAGTGAGAGAAATGATTCTTTTCTATACTCATTCTATAATGACTAATTCTAACTCTCTCTACGCTCATTCTAAAATGACTAATTCTGATTCTCATTCACTCATTCTAAAAGTTCATCCTATATTCTGTTCTTCTCCATGAAAAAGCTCTAGTCATAATAAAATTTAATAACCTGAGAAATGTTTGCTATTCATAATAGTCATTCTTGTCATTATGACCATTATTTTACTTATTTGAAGAGTAGCTGTTCTGTGACTCCTCTACTTCATATTTATGTTTTTTCCTCTGTAAAAGATAGTTTTCTAGAGATTGTTGTCTCATATTTACATTATTTCATGAGCACTCTTTTCACCTAACTCTTTTTTGATGTCCAAGCCAAAGTCACTACCAGAGTGCCAAGTACCCCCGCCAGTCAGCCTTTTTTTTTCCCCCCAAATGAATGGAGTGTTTGGTCATGTTGGAGAATAAAGTTACATAGTGGCCCCATTAGCTGCAGTACTTTCGGTCATGAAGGGTATAGGGGTGGAAATGAGGTGAGCCAAAGAAATGACAAGTTTAGCAAGGAGGAAATTTCAACTTCAAAAGATACTATAAACAATGGAAAATAAATATTATATTAAAATTGTAAGAGAAAATGTGATAGAACCTTTGAGAAGTCTTTTTACCCCAAGCTTGAATAGACCTTACTTAAAACACACATACATTGGAAACAGAGCATCAATCACATGAGTTCACTGGTAAACTTTACTTGGCATAAAGCAGGGTCCTCTAGGGAAAAGGCAGGAAGCCAACATATTTTGATACATATTGGGTGGAGGATTGACTAGGGAGGTATCTGCATCATGAAAACCCACTTTGAGAGGCAGTCCCACTGAAGTCACTGAACCCCAAGAATGGCTGCTGGAACAGCAGTTAAAAGGGTTGATACATGTATAAAAGGAATGAAGTGAAGGAGCCACAGAGTGGAAAGCCCCAAGACAACATCTCATATTTTCCCATTTGGTGGAAAGTCTGCCATAATGGTGATTACTGCTAAATCTGGAAAGCTTGTGCAATGTTGAGCACATTTAAGTTTCTTCTCTTCAAAGCAAAATTATTAAACTAATTGTGTTCTTTGTGAATTTTCCTGAACCACATTGCAATTACTTGGATGTTTCAGCTCATGCCAGCCACAATGAACAACGGCTGATCTTAATCAGAGGTATAATGTGTTCTGCTACTGAGAAAACATGTGGTTTCTGAGCCAAAGATATAAAGTAAATTACACTTCACAGTAAACTTCTGAAAGGTAAAGGAGGCATAAGGCTGCCTTTTTTGTTAACTTTTTTTTCTTTCCGAAGAATTAAAGTAATTTTTTCAAATGCACAGACTGCACTTGTAACGGACCAACAAGTATTCCTTCTTTAGTCAAAATTTAGCCAAGATGTAGTATGGGTCAGGGTGATTTTTTAAAAATCTGAGGTTGATGAGCTTCCAAAACCTGAGTAGTAAATATGATTTATAAAGGTACCCGCCTTTGGAGAAAAACTGAGTAACAAAATCCATGTTCTCCCAAATATGTCAATTATTCCATAGTCCATTTCTTAAAGTAAGTCTGCATCCTATCTGATTTTATAAACACTTACAGAATATCCAAACATGTTACTAAAATTTATTTTACATTACCAGTGCCTGGATCTCTTTAGAACTATACGCTGCTACTATGCCATCCTTAAAGGTTTAGACATTTAGATTTTTGTAGATTGCTTACTTTTAAATTCAGTTGGCCACATTGCTTTTGTTGTTCTGATTTTTCACACCTCTTATATAAAATCATTGTAAATATGGAATGTCAAAATGGAATTAAATTATCTGACATCCTTATACATTCAAATGCTCACAAATTCTCACATGTATATTAACATGTAAACTCAAACTGCAAAGATAGTTATTATCAGCATTTACTTTTTAATATAGTTCTAATAAACAAAAAAGCACCAGACTGGGAGTGGAGAGACATGACTTCTATTTTCAGCTCTGGCCCTAAGTAGT
>NW_024423897.1:26249880-26267785 GCF_017311325.1 Ursus maritimus
ACATTTCCCTACAGAAGTCACTTACAAAAACCAAAAAAAACCAAATACTTTATTGAAATACGATTGACATATTACAAGTTGTATATGCTTAATGTATACAACTTGATGAGTTTGAAGTATACACCTATAACACCATCACCACAGTCTATACCATAAACATATCTATTGATTCTAAAAGTTTCCTCCAACCCTCTTTAGTTATTGTTATTATTTCATGATAAAAACACTTAACATAAGATCCACCTTATTTTTTAATACTTCTGATTATAGTTTATTATAATAGGATACAAATTAGGACAAGACACCAAAAAGACACCATAGTACAGGGTCTGTGAGGGTCCCAAACGTGAAGTTTCTGTGTTTTCAGGACACAACACCCTTCCAGCCCATCAGTGTGCAAGAAGCTCACTCAAGCTTCAGTGTCCAGAGTTTTTACTAGGGCTTATTATATAGGCATAATTACTTGAATAAGATCTACCTTCTTAGTAAATTTTTAAGTATACAATACAGTATTGTTAACTACGGGCAGTATGCTGTACAGTCACTATCTAGTACTCGTTCATCTTGCATAACTAAAACTTTGTACCCTTTGACTAATACTTCCTTGTTTTCCCTCCTCCCAGCTCCTGGTAGCCACCATTCTACATGCTGCTTCTATGACTTTGACTATTTTAGACTCCTTATACAAGAGAGATCATGTAGTATTTGTCCTGTGTCTGGCTTATCTCACTTAGCAAAATGTCCTCCAGGTTTACCCATGTTGTCCATGAAGCAAGATTTCCTTCTTTTTTCAGGCTGAATAATATTCAATTGTATGTATATGTCACATTTTAAAAATCTATTCATCGGGGCGCCTGGGTGGCACAGTTGTTAAGCGTCTGCCTTCCGCTCAGGGCGTGATCCCAGCGTTCTGGGATCAAGCCCCACATCGGGCTCCTCTGCTGGGAGCCTGCCTCTTCCTCTTCCACTCCCCCTGCTTGTGTTCCCTCTCTCACTGGTTGTCTCTCTCTCTGTCAAATGGATAAATAAAATCTTTAAAAAAATAAAAATAAAAATCTATTCATCTATCAATGGACATTTAGATTGCTTTCAAATCTTGGTTGTTGTTAATAATGTTGCAATGAACACAGGAGTGCAGATATCCTGATTCCAATTATTTTGAATATTTATCCAGACGTGGGATGGTGGATCATATGGTGGTTCTATTTTTAATTTTCTGAGGAACCTCTATACTATTTTCCATGGTGGCTGCACCAATTTTCATTCCCACCAACAGTGCACAAACGTTTTCCTTTATTCCACATTCTTGCTAACACTTATATTTTATGTTTTTGATAATAGTCAATTGATTCATTTGTTCAGCCAACAAATTATCATTGAATGTATATTATGTTTAAGGCACAGTGCTAAATTCTGGGCAATGTACAGGATTGCAAATGGGAACCAAAATCAGTCCTTGCCCTCTAAACATTTCCTCTAATGTATTAACTTCTCCCTCTTATCTGTATTCCATTTCAGGTTTCCAACTATCCAGACATTACTCAAGCTGTTTGAAACCATACTTACCAACTTCCTGATGAAACTTATTTTTATTTCCTGTATATTTGTCTCTGAATGGCTACCTATTTTCCAATGATCCAGTGTAGAAATTCTGGAATATGTTTGACTCCTCCTACATCTCCATTTGACATTTCCAAACTTCCACCAAGCCTTAATGATTCATCTAAATTTATCTTGGATACACTTTTATTTCATTGCAGTTCTCTTTAATCTAGCCTGGGACCTCATTTCTTAAGCACCAGATTGCTATTCTTGCTTACCTATAGATTCCCCAGCTTCCAGTAACTTATTTCTCCAATCCAATCTTTATGTAATTTCCTAAATTAAGGTTCATAAAAACCACCTACAGTGGTTCTCAATGCCCTCTACTTAGGGCCAAGCTCCTTTGTCTGGCTTCTAAGATCTGCCATTACCCTTTCTCCCCTACCTTCCCTGTGTCATTCCTGTTTGTTTACCAACACACTCACTTCTCAAATCTATGCCCTTGCTTATGTGGCTTCCCAGACTGGAGTGGCATTGCTTCTTTTCTTATTAAAAATTAAATCATCTTTCAAGACTCAGCTCAATAGTCAAGAATCAATTCCTCCTTCCTTTAACTCCCATTGAATTTATGTCTATATTATACTGATTAGCACAATTCTTTTTTTTTAATATTTCAAGTTTTTATTTAAATTTTAGTTAGTTAACATATAGCATAACATTAGTTTCAGGAGTAGAATTTAGTGATTCATCACCTACATATAACACCCAATGCTCATCACAAGTCCCTCCTTAATGCCATCACTCATTTAGTCCATTCCCTGCCCACCTCCCCTCCAGAAACCTTCAGTTTGTTTGCTATAGTTAAGGGGCTCTTATGGTTTGCCCCCTCTCTCTTTTTTAGAAATATCACTTATGTTAATCTGTTTTATTTCTTGAATTCCACATATGAGTGAAATCACATGGTATTGGTCTTTCTTTGACTGACTTATTTTGCTTAGCATAATACACTCTAGCTCTATCCACGTTGTTGCAAATGGCAACATTTCATTCTTTTGATGGCTGAGTAATATTCCAGTGTGTGTGTGTGTGTTTGTGTGTACATATACACACCCCCACATCTTCTTTATCCATTCATCAGTTGATGGACATATGGGGAGGAGCATAGGGAGAGAGGTGGGGAGGAGCAGAGGGAGAGAGAATCCCTAGTAGGCTCCGGGCCCATTGCAGAGCCCAACTCAGGGCTCTTCATGGGGCTTGATCTCTCTTGAGATCATGACCTGAGCCAAAATTAATAGTTGGATGCTTAACTGACTGAGCTACCGAGGTGCCCAACTCAGTTTCAGTTTATTATAGCTTATGCTTGGCACACTCATGTTATCTCTGAGAGGCAGAGCTCCCTGAATTGCAGGCATAATGCCTAAAAGAATAAAACTGGTGTCTAGAGTGATGACTTTACCTGTTTAACCTTAAATGGGGTGGGGGTGGGGTGGTGAGAGTATAAATTGGAAGGACAGAGAATATAAAACTTATACTCTATTATTAGATTTCTCATCTCAGATTTTGTAAGGAGAGTAGAGAGTGAAACACTTCCACAAATTCTAGTTTGTACCTAGGAGATAGTATTTGTATGCAGAAAATGTGAAAACTCAAATTCTTACTATTGATCGTTCTGGGGGGATTATGATCAAATGAAGTCTAAAAGATAGAGTGAAACATCAAAAATCCATATTCTTTCAGTTTTGAAATACAGTAGAGTGATAGATTACTGTTTTCCGAGGAGGCATAGATCTCTTTTTGTTTATTCTTTTAGTTACTAGAATAGTTTAGTTTAAGTTATTAAACTGAGCAAAGTTTAACACATTCTTGTTCTTTTTTTTTTCCAATAAAAAAAGGCACCAAAAATTATGTTAAATATAAAGTAAAAGAGCTTTAATATTAATTTTGTGTAATTTTCAACAAGTTAAATATGCTTTAAAAATCATACCTGAAGTGAACTGAATCATTACTAAAGGGCTTAGCAAGGTTCATTATAAGCAGCAAACCAAACTCAGTAGGTCAGTAAATCACCAAAAATATAAGCTCGATGATATCTTATGGAAGTGATATTAACCCTTCCAAGACGCATCTCATCTGCCTTCCAATCCTTCTAGCTGAATTTCAGCTACTCTAGAATTAGAACAATTAAAGAACATTTGCCAGAATAACAATTACAGAACAATGACTATTTTGGACAAGGACTTTTCTTGAGGTCAACACAGGCTTTAACAGAAATCACTAACCACTTCCGTTAGTACTGCCAAGGAATTTTCCTTTTTTTTCACTGTGTCAGTTTCCATTACCAAATGATTAGACTGCATTTTCTAACACGCATGATTCATTCTGTTGAAGTCTCATTCATAACATGAACTGTAACCAAACAATATTTTCCATTACCTTGTAAAAAAACTAAACAACAGAACAACAAAATCAACCGGCTTACCATTTTCCTTCTTCATTTTCATATTGCTGAACAGTATATCCAAACATGTCCTCCACGGGGCCACTGAAAGTCATTGAATTTTTCACATCAACATTGAATGACACGCAGAAGCCTAGAACAACTTTAAGAGGGAAAACAAAGTCCAGTTACACAGAGTTAACTAAGAGTCCATCATGTTTTGAATTATGGAAGGCATGATTAAAAACTGTGTTCTTGTTAAAAAGAGTAATGATGCTCAAAAAATGAGAACTGCAAGAAAGGTCTATGGTATTAACTGTATTACTGAGTGAAAATAACTGAAGAATACAAGTACTAATATTCAAACAAAATCTTATAGAAATTTAGTAGCTGTACCATTCCCAGAGCTAATGACTTCAGAATATGAGAGAGAGAGCTGGCAGAAACTCACGCTTGTATATGCCTAATGTGGTTACAGATAGCTTTCCAGTAGTGAGCCCCACAGTGAATAATGGCCACTAATAAAATGTAAACAACTTCATTTTCCTGTTTTGACTATGAAGGATTCAAGAATCACCATTTAAATACTCAGGAGAGGAAGCTTTCTCCTTGCTGCTTCCAAAGGGAATGCAAGCTGATCGCCTCCACCCAAAAATGGCTTTCTAGGCAGGCCTGAGATTTGCTCTGCTTCCCTCTCAATCAAGCAGTGGACAGAAAGCTTATCTTAATACACTAGAACCTCCTTATAGTGTTGGTGGTGATAACCTCACAGGTTGCCGTCCATGATATATCTAAATCAAATGACATTTAAAGAGTTTACTCAGTGCTTGACACACACTTGAGATTCAATGATGGATAATTCTCTTCAATTTCCTTAAAGTTCAGGTAATGAAAACGCTTTACAAGTGAGAATCTCTCCTAAAAGGGTTCTGGATGGTGCCAAATTCCGTCAAATGGATGGTGCCAAATTCCAAGTTTGGTACTAGTTTTTAAAGTATACTTGTGAATTTACAAAGCATTCCTCTCCTAGATACAACTAAGAATTCTTCCCAAAGAGCACTCCCTTATAAAATTACAAGCATCATAAGGTACGTTCAGACGTAATTAAATTCACTGTTCTTTTTTTAAAACCATGATAACAGCTACACACATCTTAAAAAATTCTCTTTCCTTATCCATTATAAACTGTTCCATAAACATAGTCTAAATCCAGACTCGAATTCATTCTATGCTCTAATTCATAATCTTCATATTTAACATTACTATTTCTTTCTTGCACAAGATTGTACCTAATTTAGAGAAAATTTTGTTCTTAAAAAAGATATTTATGTATATCCATACCTATTTATAAAGTCTTCCTTGATCTTTCCAACTGGAAATAATCTTTTAACTACTAAATCCTCCTCTTTCATTTTTTGAATATCTCTCATAGAAATAATTATTAAATACTATTTTATTTATATTGTAATTATCGGAGTGTGATTTTTCCCCCTTAGTTTGGAAAATTCTTAAAAGCAGGGACTCTTTCACTCATCTTTCTTAACCCTTCTCAAAATCTAGCATAGCTTCTTGTACACAGATGGGCAATAACATATTTGTAGAATAAACACATTGCAGGAGAAAGTCTAACAGTTGAAGTTAGAGGTGAACTGACAACTATTTCATTTTAGTTAAGAAAGACTTAATGGAGATGGAAATTTTCAAGTTAGATTTTTAAAGGGAGGGAGAGATTTAACTTGGCAGTGAGAAGAAAATATGTCCCAAGGATTTGGGAGGATCTCTACAACTAATAAGACATAGAATGTGACAAATATGGTTGCAAAATCAGAGAGAGATTTGCCTGGCTCGCGTGGAAGATGCAGAAAAAGAATAGATGGGTAGCATAGGTCCATTTACATTTCCTGCTCCCACTTCAAGTGTGATGGAGAACAGCTGGTTACCATCTTCTGCATAATTGCCTTTCACATATTTGAAGACAGTTTTAAACACTGTTCACTCTACTCCAAACTAAATAGTACATGCTCCTACCCTTCCCTCACAGGTTTATTTTTTTGAAAACTTGCAACAGATTATTTTTGATATGAGAGAAACACAAAGTAGTACGTCTACAACAGAATTTCTCAACTTTAGTGTTATTGACATTTTGAGTCAGAACATCATTTGTTATGAAAGTCTGTACTGTGTGTTATAGCAGCATCAGTGGTCCCTGTCCACATGATGCCAGTAGTACTCCCTGAGTTATGAAGATCAAAAATGTCTCCAGACACTGACAAATTCCCCTGGGACCAAAATTGCCCAAGTTGAAAATGACTATTATATAGATAAGGACCAGAACTCTCCATCAATGATTTTGTTGAACAAGGTGACAGAAAAACAACTGGCCTTCAGACCAGCAGCATTTGCATCACTCAGTTTGTGAGGGATCCAGAATCTCAGATTCCACTCCAATTTCCTGAATCAGTATCTCCATCTCAACAAGATCCCCAGGAAGTCCAATTCCTGTTAAGGTTTGAGGGGTGTATGCCTGTAAGACGGTAACCCTCTTTCATAATGCTGATGCAGATAATATAATTTACCTAAATTAAAAGTACTCACGATCTTTTAGACCAAAGGGGAAGGGAGTTATCATTAATCAGGTTCAAGTTCACCACTCTTGAAGTATTTTTCCAGCACATTATTGTCTTTAGTATATGTTCTCCCAAAGGCCATTCATGATACTCCTCAATATGAGACCAAGAGCTTTTGGTTTCCTTTTTAGGCCTGTTTATTCCACATGTTGTGTGGAATGTCCGGGGGGGGGGTGTGCTGCACTTTTTTTTTTTTCATTTCCTGTCCTCAGAATTCTACAGGCAATTTGCCCAAAGTGATTGTAAATCAGTCTCTTTCATGTTTGCTAAGGCACCAAGGAGCCTGAAGCACAGGAGATGACATAAAAAAAATAGTTTACATCTTGCTCTTTTGACTTAAAGGAGTGCACAAACAGTGAAAGCAGCTTCTTATAACTTTGAGTTTGATGCTCATTTTGTTATACTAAGTTGTCTTGGAACTTTATGTACCAGAGGTAAAGCAAAAATCACACTTATTCTCCATCAAAGTCAAAAAATAAAAACAAAGCTGAGGTGGCTTAAGGGGCCATATAGGGTGAAAATTATGGGAAATGAAACATAGACAATTATCAGATGTCAAAATTAAGTTCTGATTTCACATGTACCAGCAAAAGAGGAATTTTCCCCCTTAATAATAACAACACAATTACTATGTATTACTCTTCACATGCTCCTTCTCATATAATTTGCCCACAACCCTATGATTAGTGTTATTATCACTGCTGTGTAAATGAAGAGAAGGAGGCTCAGGATAGTGGAGAAATTGGCCCACATTTCCCCAGGATTCCCAAACAGTCACATTAATTCGATTTTACATCTTATCCCTAAAACTGAAAAGGGCTAGTAGAAGGCAACACTACTATGAGTCCATGTAATTACATCTTCTGAGAAGCAAAATTGGGGAAGAGGCCTTCTACAGTGGCCATGGCTAAGAAAATGGGGATGAGGGGGATGACTGGAGTCAGGAGAGAAGTCATGCCTGCAGAGCTCTAGATAAGGCATCATGAGAGATTTCAGCCAAAACATTCATGTTCAGGTAGAAAAGAAATGGAAAGGCTTGCTCTCTTTCAAATATGATTATATGTGTTATATATTTAGGGCTAAAAACTGAGGAGGAAGACGAGATGAGATGAGATTGTTGGTATTGAAAGGTATCTCTTGTAAAAAGAGATCATTTTGCACAATTTCTTTGTCCCAGTATGGAATTTGATGTGTAAGACAACTAAACGAGACAAAGAGAAAAACAGAGGAAGAGAGGGAGAAGTAACCTATAATTACTATGGTATTTTCTGCATATAAATATTTTGCCATGGGGCACCTGGGTGGCTCAATCGGTTAAGCAGCCAACTCTTGATTTTGGCTCAGGTCATGATTTCAGGGTCCTGGAATCGAGCCCCACTGTGGCCAGTGGGCTCTGCACTCAGCTGGGAGTCTGCTTCCAGATTTTCTCTCTCTTCCCTCTCCCTCTGTCCCTCCCCCTGCTCTCTTTCACTCTCTCTCTCTCTCTCAAGTAAGTAAATAAATCATAAAAAACCATTTTTCCACTTACAAACATTTTCATATAAAAGGGGTATTGAACTAGACAATAAACTGTGGCGGCTGGGCAGAACAGTAGCCATTATTCTCTTCTTGTACTTTAGGAAACTGGACCTTAGAAGGGTTAAGTGATTGGCCTAATGTTAGGCTGTGTTAGTGGCAGAGAAGAAATTCAACATTGGGCTTCTGAGGTCAAATCATAGACTTTCTGTGATGACAGTGTCATTGAAGTGGTCAGATTAATAAAAATAAAAATAATAACCCAGGTCAAGAGAACCCTCAAATGTCCAATGAAAGCTCTTAATCATCTTGTAGCTTTGGAGTAGTTGAGGGTAGCACTGGCAGGAAAAGTTGAATGAAGGGGGAAAAATCTGGGCATCTCCCAAGGGCACTGACTTTCTGGTCAAAGAAGAACTTCCTCCTCCACACATCCTCTGAGTGCCAAGAAAAGTTACTGCAGCCTGTTTGATTTTTTGCTTTTTAATGAAGAAAGTCTGTCTTTCACAGGGTGGTCCAGAAATTCTGATCTAGTAATATCCTGATTGAAACATTTAATAGTCATGGAATTTTGAATATTTAAAATTCTATGCCCAAGTAAAAAGGGTATCAAATAAATGGTGGCTAGGGATTGATATTAAAATGCTATTGCTTTATTTCAACAACTTCCTACAAATTTATCCAATCTGGACATAGGAGAAATCATGGAATTAATATTGTATTTATTATTTTTAAAGAGTTAAATGGCATAATATTAAGATAGGAAATAATAACTGTTTTATTATAGTTAATGGTACTTATTTTTATTTATTTTTAAAGATTTTATTTATTTATTTGAGAGAGAGAGAGAGAGAGAGAGTGTATGAGCAGGGAGGGTCAGAGGGGAAGGAGAAAGAATCTGAAGTAGACTCCGCACTTAGTGAGGAGCCCAATGCAGAGCTCAATGGGAGGTTCAATCCTACCACCCTGAGATCATGACCTGACCTAAAACCAAGAGTCAGATGCCCAACTGACTAAGCCACCCAGGTGCCCCTATAGTTAATGATTTTTAGAGCAAATTCCTTGGTTGTATAGGAAGATGGTAATCTTCAAAGATATATGAACCTAGGCTTAAACAGAGCCCTTTCACTTACATTATTTGTGTAATTATTCGCAGTTATTCAACTACTCCACAAATATTCATCAAGGCTTTACTTTGGGTTGAATATATGCTAGGTCCTGGAGATATAGTCATAAAAAGATGACGCTTCTACTTTCAAGATCTTATAGCCTAGCTGGGAAAAAATACAGTAAGTGATTTAACTTCCATAAGTCTCAGCTTATCATATTTAAAATGAGCTTTTCAAATGCTTTATAGGTATTGGTTCCTGTGACAAATACAACTTATGCATGTAGCAATAAAGAATACTCAATAAATGAGTTAAGTGTGTTCATGAGTAGAATCCAAGAATCAGTTTACCATCTGGCAGTTGAATTTTCTTTCAGAAGAGGATCCCCTACTTCCATCCTGATGACCATTTGTGTCTTGAAAAATGATACAGATATGTTATATTAGTGGGGCAGGACAGTGGGTTCATTGATTCATTTCCATAGAAAATTTCCTGTTTCTAAACCTGGCTGCAATGACATGTGTAAAGAACATCTAAGATGAGGGCATCTGGCGTTCCAGGTGGAAGAACTGGCCAAGGAAGAGGAGTGCAGCTGATTCCTGTCCTTCCAGTTAGATCTCTTGGATTCTCATCTCAGTTCCTCAAGAGGTGGTGAATATTTATGATACCACCCAGGTTCTCAGCCAATAGCAAGTTAAGGCTTCTCTTACTTCAATGACAATCTACTCTTTTAACCTGCTTCAAAGATTACAAGTCTATTCCAAGGAAAGGATAAGTGTGAAGTGACTCTTCTCCTATACTCAGGCCATACTAATTTAGTGACAGTCTTGAGCCACCTAAGAATCAGAGAAAATACATAGGCAGTGCAACCTCTGTAATGCAGAACTGAAGAGTCCCCATAGCCCCCCAACCTGGTACATCCTGGGCGCCTCTTATATCTCTTGCTGTGCCGAAGCCTTTTGGTGGAAAGAGTTCATCTACCCCTCCTGAAATGGATATAAACTCCTCAAGTTATATATGCTCACTATAACTAATGATGTGACACATTAGGTATTTTATATCACTTCAAATTACTTTTCCTTTTCTTTAAATTCAAATAAAATATATTCAACTTTGAGACAGTTCAGGGGGTTGGAAGAAAAACATTTTAATGATAAGAGTTGGTGGAAACTGAAAGCTCTTTTCCTCACTTATAATGTATAATGAAACATCTCTATAACACCAGTGCTACAAATCTGAAATTTTAATTAGTTCAATTACTCTTCGTGGCTAAGTGAGTTGGATCTGTTTTGATGTACATGATTACCTTAAAAGATAAAAATTGAGAGGTGCTTGGGTGGCTCAGTTGGTTGAGCATCTGACTCTTTGTTTCAGCTCAGGTCATGGTCTCAGAACCCAGGGATTGAGCTCCACATCAGGCTCTGCGCTTAGTGGGGAGCTTGCTTCTCTCCCTCTCTCTCTCCCTCTCCCTCTGCCCCTCCCCCTGCTTGTGTGTGCTCTTTCTTTCTCTCTAAAATAAATAAAGAAAAATCTTTTAAAAAAGATAAAGTTTGATAAATAGTGTAACTGGATCTATCCAAAAATATAGTACTACATAATTCTAACTGATTTGAAACCTGAAGTGATTATTTTTACTGCATTGCCATCTTGAGAAGGATGAGACAAAGAACTCCAGTGGTGAAAACAACAGAAACTAAAAATAGAATAAAACAAACAACATTAGAGCCTTGAGCCTTGATGTAGAATCAACACAAGTGTTTGGAAATGGTATCATAGTCTCAAATACAGGAATCTATATTTTCTGGAAAAAATACCATATCCAACTCACTGTCTCCAAGCAATTGAAACTTCCCTATACAATTATGTAAGAGGAAAGTCTGGCTCAATCAATCCCACCATTCAGAGTTCTTTCATCAGAAATGATGTAATATGTCAGCATGATATCTACCTCTATCAGCAAGCCCAGAAAAGCCAATCCAAATAAACACCTCGATGTTCAAGCATTTTCCAAGTTTCATCCTGCGAGGTTGCTTTTTTAACTTCAGCTTGCTGTAGTGAGTGAATTGTTTTGACTTTAGTGCTAACGTCCTGTGAACCTCCAGTTAATACAAATGGTATTTGAACTTCAAAGTGAGTGTGTGTTTATGTGTGTATCTGTATATGGCTGGTGGGAAGGAGGCAAGGAGGCCTAATTCTTGGCACATAGTAGGTGTTTAATACAAGTTTGTTAAATGAAACAGGATGGAATAAACAGAGAAATGAAGATTTCTCATATAAAGGTCATTCTGGCTGTAAGAACTTGTACCCTTTTGTAAGTGCTGCCCAGAATATTAAACTCCAATGGAGTGTTTCCCAAACATCCTTTGTTAAAAATCCCCCTTTAAAATTTTTCTACATAAGTTTGTTCTTCCACAGTGTTTATTTTCCTTTGTAGTATCTACAGACATCTGCTCTTTTCCCATATCCTCCCACCACAAATAATTGCCTACTCTGCCAGCTCTTCTCAGACTGTCCCTTCTCTTGAAATTCTTAAACTGTCTCAGTCTCCCAACGCCTCCACCCTATCACCATCATTTTCTGGCTCTGGGTTTTACAGGATAAAAAAGCTGCAGAACCTCAGGGGTCCCTGGACCCCATTGTGGGAAACACGACTCATGTGTTTGTTCAAGCAATGCGAGCACAGAACTCTGTTCTCCAGCTGCCCTGGCATCCTGGGAGCTGAACTCATTAATTTCTGTGACTACACAGCATGGAGCGCTGCATGGGGGAAAGGCGTATTACACTTCAGAACAGAGCAGGGTTGCATCCTATTCAAGTATTTACACAGAAATGTGAGATAAAAAGTCTTTGGATGTGTAAAAGTATGAATGAAAGTTGTACTTTTGTTAATGAAAACTTTTCAGTAGATTTTATTAATTTACATATAATTTCTTCTCAGTGAGACAGTAAGACATTGTCAGTTTTAGGCGATTTTTGTTAGCATGCATAACAGGTACTTTTGAGGGCCAGGAAAGAAAAGAGGTAGTATGCACTGTAAAATAAATGGTTCCAGGCACTAACAGATTGTATTATTGGTTCTCCTACAGATTCAATAGGACAGTTTTTCTGGATGGCTTGGCTATTGGCTTTTGAAGTCCATACACATGTCAGAGTGTGAGACATATTTACTACTTCAGATACTTCTATGGCTTCACTGGGAAGAGTGAATTCTACTTCTTTTTCATTTGTGTGTTTAATAACTCCAAAAGACATTAGGAAATTTAAAATAATTCATATCACTGTGTATACTACGTCTTTGCTTTCTTGATCCATGAAACTACCTCTTGTGCACATTAGCAAAAATAACAGGACAGGCAATGTGTTACTTGGTCATATATATCATGGAGAAGAAATTATATGTAAAGTAATAGAGTTCATTGAAAAAAAAATCTGTAAATAAAGGTAGAACTTTTTATTCAGGTTTTTCTTCTCAGGCATTGATGGACACAATGCATATAGTACCTTTAGGTAAGATGTGACTCTAAGATTGAAACAAAAGCATCTCAAAAACATGCAAAAGATTATCCAATTATCTAATGTACAAATGGTATAAAAAGAGTCAAAAGTGGGGCACATGGGTGGTGCAGTCAGTTAAGCATCTGACTCTTGGTTTTGGCTCAGGTCATGATCTCAGGGTCTTGAGATGGAGCCCTGCATGGGGCTCTGTGAGGAGTCTGCTTAAGACTCTTTCTCCCTTTCCCTCTGCCCTTCCCCCCTCTAAAATAAATAAATAAATCTTCCAAAAAAAAAAAAAAAAGAGCCAAAAGCCATTCTCCCTTAATTGTACAATTTGTAGTTAGGAGCTAAAATTAAGTGAAAACACACTTATGTGTAACATAAAATAGAAATGAATGGAAAAATTCCAACATGTGAAAAAATCAGTTAAATTAAGTTGTGATTATTTAGACTGGAATGTAATTATTGGCATTTTGAATCAATTATAATATTTTTTTCAAGGACTGAGTATGCCTGGACTTTTAAAAATGTTTTGATTTTCATTCAAGGTTTTAAGAACACAATCAACACATAAAATGAAGTCTACCTATATTTTATTTTGCCATGGACTATAAAGGGGTATTAGTTTTAACTTGCTTTAACCTCTCATATTTTTTACTTTCCATATTGCTCAGAAGCAGGAGGCAAAGTATACAGATTTATAACATTCCTCTTTTGATGGAATAAGGTTATCTAAATACTTTCTGGTTTAACACACAAGTGGTCAATCATTAACATTAATAAATTAAGGGCTTCATGAAGCTAAGTAACAAAATAAAATAATAATGCAACCCCAACACTATATCCCAAGTCAAAAACAAAGTCTATAAGAAAACAATTGCTCATCCTAGAGTTACCCAGTAGTTTTAATTGGCAATTCAAATTGCATAGATTAAGAGATACCTTATTGATTCTCATATACTATGTAATAGGCTAATTTTTCTAGATGTCCCTAATAATAAATTAGCATATAGACTAAAATGATTCTTTATAATATTTCTCTCCATTCCTAGCTAATTATTATAGCTAGTTTTCATTTTATCATTAACTACCAAACATTCTCTTTATTCAAAAGTCTTTTGGTACCTCTGCTCAATTTAAAACTTGTTAGTTTATCAAGACAAAATAATGGAAGTCAAATGCATATAACCTGTGGTTCGTCTGAAACAAATTGGAAAATAAATCAGAAAGTATTTTAAAGGACATGGGTTTGTTTATTAGAGAAGAAGAAAAATCTCAGTAGCCTGGAATGTTAAAATATTTCAGAAGGCAAGGGTCAGTAGAATGCTTGTTTTCTTTTCAGAGTAAAGAGATAACTTAATGATGCTTTCTTTTCTGTTTTGAGATAGCTCCAATGTTGTTTTCTTAGCTATAATTGTTGTTGCTAAGACCATGATGATCTTTCAGGACTTAGAACATTAGCTGAGCAGTAACATCCTTGGATTCAAACTCTATTCCTATCTAGCAGCAACATCTTTTACATTCTTTCCATTAGTCTACTAGAGTAACTGGTAATTGAAGTAAATACAGATGTTATAATCAAAATCCCCAAGAACTGGCAGCCAATATTTTCCTTAAATGGAAGCATACTGATATTTAGAATCACAATTCTGGTGACCAAGTACTTGTTATATACAAGGATCCTGAAATTCAAGTGCCCCTGTGGACTGGGGGCAAGAGAAGGAAGGGAATAGGATCCAAAAGGAAATAAAAATGTGATTTTAACTTTATATGTTTTTAGAGGAAAATGCTTACTTCCCATTCCTCATGGAAGGGAGCTCTGTGAGCTGTAACCCTCCTTGTATCTATGCCTGTCTCCTTTCACACTTAAGTGATTGGTGAGTTTGGAAAGAGAAGCTGCATGGGTAGCCCAGTCTTCTCTAACTTGTTTTCTCTTAGAAGTGAGCCTGCCTACAGATAACACAAAAACAAAAACAAAATAATGCTTTGTTTTATTTCCCCAGTGTCAGACTCTGAGTTGGGGGTGGAGGGTAAGTCAGCTTTGTCTAAGGGTTAATAGTGGGAATTTCATTTATCAGCCATGTTCCGTTCTGATTCTTGGTCATTTCCCAATCAGTTCTAACCTCAATGATGAAGAAATTTGCTCATTATTGGGCTTTCTAAAAAATCCTAATAGAGTTTTATTTCTCATGAAAAATAAACAATTATGGGACAATGTTTAGATTTTACAAATCTGGGCACTGGGCACATTTATGTTTATTGTTATTCCTTTAATTTTCTTATTAGTCTAAAGTATTTTGTGAGAAAAAAGAACTTCTAAATGTTTTCTGTATAATTATCATTATGTTTGAAGATGTGTTGACATGATGTATCTTTTCTAATTCTTTTTAATTTTATTAATTTTTAAAATTTCATATCTCAACACAGAATTAGAACAAAATGCTATTCTTATTTCTAGGAGCTGCAAGGAATGTATCATTTTAATTACCTTTACCCATTTTCTATTTTCTACAATCCTTTCACTATCAATGACATTGAGAGTAAGGGGTGGGGGTCAGTAGAAGAAGACATAAGGAGGCATGATTAGGATAAGGGGAAGACATGATATTCCAGAGGCAGGCAAGGTGAACAAGGCCATGGTGGAGATCTGACCTAGGATGGTTTGCTATGGCAGCTGCATCTTACACTCACACTCTGGTGGACATTGCTGGGGGCCAAAAAAAAAAAAAATCAAGATTTTAGAAAGGAGATTAATACTATCATTAGCCAAAGTTCCCAATTTGCTTAACAAATACACTGGTCTGAAAAGGAACTGACTGCTAGAATTTTCACTATTTCTTTTCCAGTACTTGTCCACAGTCTAGTTTCTAGGACTGTGCTATTTATATGGCTGTGTCTGCCTCTTCACAGAACTGCAGACAATCCAAATCATGGAACTGAGAGTTATATTAAGAAAGAGACACATGTGCTGCTCCAGGAACTCATAATTCCTTATTCTGGGAGAAGTTTAACTAAAAAATATGGAAGTAAGTCAAGTAACACTTACTGATTTTCCACTGGCCATCTTTATTTCACAAACACTAGGCACTCAGGGAAGATATAAAAGAAACAGGTCATCACTCAATTTAGAACTGTCCAGCATGCCAGAGGTGTACTGAACATTACTTCTGAGAATATAAACATATAAAGATGGAAGGAAAAATGCCAAGGAGTTGTACACTTATCAGCAAGGTTAAACAGGATAGAGCAGGATTATGGCAGATGAATGAGTATGTGTATTTGACAATTTTCCTTAAGTATTACAACTTTAGAAAACTTGCTGACTTCATTGTTTCTCATCATTCCATGTATTCTTGCAACTCTCTAATCTTAAGTTATTATTTGGATCTTTAAAGGGGCAGAAATTAGCACAACTGAATCAACAGCAACAACGAAGACCATACCCCATTGACATCAATGAAATCGAGTACCACGTTTCCTCAGAAGGACACTTGTGATATATTACAGAACGTTACATGGAGAATTTTTAAGACCTTAGAGTTAAAGAAAATTTGTCTTATAAAAATGTAAAGATAATTGAGTGGCATTAAACTGGATATACTTTTTTATGAGGGATGGTCGGGATCCTGAGGGTTCTGTATAGTAGCTTATCCTTGTGAAAGGCCATTTTACTGCCTCTTCAAAGATTTTGAAAGGACATCTTTTCCACCTAGTGATACTACATAAAGGTAACACTCCAATTTTAAAGTTTTTGATGGCTTACCAAAACAAAAAGTTTGAGAAAAACAACAAAACAAAACTAATCTCTTTGAGCAATAGGATCAGGGGGATCAGGAATGAAAATATATTTATATTTATATTCATATTTATTTAGATATTTCTGTTAGAATAAAAAGGGTCTTCTCAATACCTAGAATATTTGTCAGTATTTAAATATGCTTCCAGGTTTCTAGTGATAGTGTTCATTCTCTATTCTAACATAATGTAGGTAGTAAGTGGTTATATATTGTATTTACGGCAAGAAAAATGTGTTTGACTGATCCTTGATCAAACTGTTGAGTTTAGGGGAAACTGCAAAGAATTAATTATGACTTCCTAATATTTAACTGCTACAGTGATAAGTCATAAAATATTATAGTTGGTAGGTATGAGACAGCTTACCTATTATTTAAGTTGGCCCTTCCATTTCATCAGAAGCCAGTAACTACCTTCTATGGCAACTATCTTACTCCAACCAAGGGTTTCAGAGGGTGCTGCCATGTTTTTAAGTGACACTGACATCCAGACAGCTGACTGGTCCAAGAATGAGCATCAGATTTAAAATGAACCATCTGGTGTCTCTCACTCCTGGCCACAGTTGATTAACTCTAAGGCAGCCAATCCAAGTACTCAACTCTCTGGTATCAGGTTGGCACCTTTTGTAGGCTCCCTTCCTCGTGGTGAAGATCATGGAACAGGGCACTCAGGAACAGACACAGGCTTGATTCCTGCCAAGAAGGTATTTAATAGTGTGAGAATGAAATCCAGATAAGGGAAAGAGAGAATTCTAAGATACAGACGGGAAGTGAGAAATTATCTAGTCCAGTTAGTGGTCCTCCTTCAGCTTCATTGCTCTGCTGTGGCTGGGGGAAGAATGGGAAAGAAGAATGAGGCAGGGTAGCTAAGAAGAACAGATGGCTACCATGACCTGACTCAATGCTTTCTTCTTACTTTAACCCCAAAGCCATTAAAAATTTAAAAAGAGAGAGTAAGAAAGAAAAAGTGACTGGCCTGCTCTGTATGTAGATTACAAGTATGTAAATAAATGTCTACATGTGGAAACATTCTGCATGTGTTATATTCATTCAGCACACACTAATAAACACCTATCATGCTCAAGGTTGTGTGAAAGCGGTATGAATGATTAAAAGGCAAAATAAACACTAGTCATGCCCTCAAAGAGCTTTAGTTACTTGTGAGATATAAGGCATAATCAAATAATTAACCTTACGAGGTTAAAAAAGAAAAGAAAAATAACACACAGGGGCCATAAGTGACTGCTGTAATGTGACTCCTGTAATTTGTATAGCAATTTTATAAACCTTAACAATCCTAGTTTTGTTTTTTCTTTCTTTCCTATTTAATCATTGAAAAGGTCTGTGCTAAGATTTTATTTATTTATTTATTTATTTATTTATTTATTT
>NW_024423897.1:26267795-26272360 GCF_017311325.1 Ursus maritimus
TTTATTTATTTATTTATTTATTTATTTATTTATTTCGGGGGAGGTGGAGGAGCAGAGAGAGAGGGACAAGTAGACTCTGCTGAGTGCAGAGCCCAATGCAGGGCTCAATCTCATGACCCCGAGATCATAACCTGAACCGAAATCAAGAGTTGGACGATTAACCAGCTGAGCCACCCAGGCACCCCAGGTCTATACTATCTAAAAGAGAATAGGGAATAGATATCTTGGGACTTAATTTTGGTAGTCCTTTATGTACTATGAAAGAGTGTGACAACTTTTTAGTTGATTAGGCAGGTGATTAAATATGCAAAATTTCCCTGGGAAGACTCTACATTTCACGTTAGAAAATGGTTTCAGGACTTCAGGTCTGTGCTCGAGGCATCACCAGAAGTTAAAAATAAAGCCAGATGAAAACATGACACAGAACTCACTCTGACTTTCATTGCCTGGTCAGATTTAAAGTTAAAATCTTCCATTATGCAACATAAGAATAATTCATTTAAATACAGGCAAAAGGGCAGGATGGTGGTGATGTCACTACAGAATAATTGCAGCTTTGTGTCAGGCTGATCTTATTAGGAGGGCAGAGCTGAATGGGGCACCAGCTTGCCCCTCCACAGACTGACACCCTGCCTGGAGCCTATAGTGAAAAACTACGAGGGTGAGTGATTCTGTTGTATGTCAGTTATTTCCTAGCCAAACCCTGAAGCATATTTTTCCTTCATGTCTTGAGTGCAACTACTATTCCATACTATGATGAAAGATCAGTAATATAATTTGTGTGGACACTTTATAAAATACTTGGCGTTTTACTACTTTACAAGTATAAAAAGAACTTTGTGAAAAATTTCAAAAATTGGATTTAATTTTTAACTTTTAACCAACACGTAATGATTTTCTGGATGAACTCCAATCAACTTAAAAATGACTGTTATTATTTTTTTTAAATGCCCGTCAAAGAAAGCACAGAAAAAAATTGTTTTTGTTTTTTTAAAGATATACTCCCTGGTGCATACTTAGGATTTACTCAAAACGTTCATATAGTTGGGCACATAAGAGCTTCCAAAATTTATCTTTGAAGACATACAGTGGGGACAATTTGAGAAGGTGATGAATCAAAGCTTTGTCATCTATTTAACAGATTGCACTATTCGAGAAAAAAAAAAAAGAAAGATTGCAGAATAGCATTAGGGTCCAGAAAATTGGCTTCTAAGAAGCTTTCAGTCTTCTGAATAAGGCTATTGTCCGATTTCTTAAATTTGTATGTTTTCATACTAAAACAGCTTTTCACAGAACTACTAAAACTTATCAGCTTTTTTCATATTTGGGAACTCAAATAACTTAATATATTGGGTCAACTGTCATTCTTAAGAAGAAAGGATTACTTCATTTACATATTTATTTAACTGATGCATGAAATGAGACCCCAACAAAGTTGGTCATAAGCTACATGTCACACTAAAATACAAAGGTGCTGGGGCTAAGTTTCAGGGTAATATGCCTTTATGACCTGAATCCTCAGCCAACTGAAAACCAGACCAAAGCTGAGGATCACAATGGTCAAAGGCCCAAGTCTCAACAATAACAATGATTTAATTATTCACAATTGACAAAAGCAAAAACAAACAAAAACAACAACAACAAACAAGAATGTATTATGTTTAACAGTGTGAAAACACACACACACACACACACACACACACACTTGTGAAATAAATTGGCAAGTGCTGATATGTTCAATTTCTTTGTAAAGCTACTACAGGCATACAAAAATGTATTCTATTTTCTAAGCATTCAAGGGAAATGAAAAAGAAATGGTAAAAGCATTATTCATCCTTTCCCCTTCCTTTTCTCATGATTTCTCCTGGCTTCCAATTATTTTTTTTCCTTTGCCTTGTTTCACCACTCTGTATTGCTTTCTCAGTCCCCATTGGGATATAAATGCCCAACCACAGGCTAAACATTGACCAAGTAAATAAACATTTAACCGGTTGTGGGTTCTGCCTAAGCAGGATCATGTGATCGAAACTACAAGTAGAAGAGATCTCTGGAGATAACTTGAGCTCTGTTTTCCTACAGCAGGAAAAGACTGGGGTGTCAGAGAGAATAAAATAGCCTTCAGTGTCACTCACTATAAACGCATATAGTTAAAAGTTTGTGATTAGATATTTTTAATCAACCAATGAAATTGATAGTATTTTGAATATTATATATAGGTCTTCTATTAATTTTGAAAATAATTGTCTTCTCTAATATTTTATTGATCAAAAATAATTCGAACTAGTCTCAAAAATATTTATCTTCCTTATTAATATCTGTATTTTATTTTTCTAATTTTTTAAAGGTACTGCTTTTTTTTTTTAAAGATTTTATTTATTTATTTGAGAGAGAGAGTGAGTGAAAGAGAGAGCAGAAGCAGGGGTAGGGGCAGATGGAGAGGAAGAAGCAGACTTCCCGCTGAGCAGGGAGCTGGAACTGGGCTTGATCCCAGGACCCTAGGATCATGACCTGAGCTGAAGGCAGACGCTTAACCAACTGAGCCACCCAGATGCCCCCAATGTCTGTGTATTTCAAACAACTTTGTACTTTCTACAATAGTTCAAAAAAAATTTTTTTAAAAAATTTATGATCATTTAAAATGCTTAAATAAAAATATCAAAATACTATGTTGTACATCTGAAACTAATATCATGTATGCCAATTATATATACCTCAATAAAAAATAATATCATAAAATGCTTAAATACTACATGCAAATCAGGTGCTTTCATTTTGATCATTCAGTCTGTATTTAGCTCTAAGGCATATCTGAGATCAGAAGGATCTCAGGAAAGCACCACTGAGAGACTTCCCCTGCCATTAAGCTCTTTGGATCTGGCTCCTTGGAGCCCTCCTTTGAGCACACACTGAATAAACCCAAGTGTGCCCTTGAGGAATCTCAGAAGGCCACATGTGGAAAAAAAGCCTTATTAGATCACCTAATCAGGCAGTATCCTTAAATGATGAGAGAACACTGAGGCCCAAGCAGTTGAAGTATCTTCCTAAGACACCCAGAGATGAAAATTTCTTGCTCTTCATTGAGTTCTCAGCTCTGTATCCCACACTATGGAGCATATGAGGCAATGATAAGCCATCCTCACTATGCATCCCTGGGATGTAATTACAGCTCACACAAGGCGGAAAGGTTAGAGGAAACAGGCCTTCTTCAGTCTGCAGCTGTGTTTCCACTGGGTAAAACAATGTCGCAGTTAGAGGCTAGAATAAGGGAGGGACTGGGGAGGGAGCACAGTGAAGTGACAGACTTCCAGTTGGCAAAAGGCCCCTTGGTCAGGAGCCTGTCTAGGAAGTATCCCTCAGCCTGTCTAGAGCAGCCAGGGTACTGAGCTGCCAGCTATTCTAGGAAACTATCAAGGCTGTTGCCTCTCTGGAATGGAGTAAATTGCCTGGTCCCACCCAGCCCAAGCTGAAAAGAGTTGCTACATCAATGGAAGGAAGAGGGGAGAAAGCGGCTGGAGGAGGGCTAGATTTCATCTTATTTATCTCTGTATCTCCAGTGTCTTGAATAAAATAGGTACTCAAAATATGTTTATTTGAATAGAATAACTAATTAGAGCCAGAATCTTGTGACCAGTCTACCTTAGGCAAAACATTTCTCTCTCTCTCTGAGCCTCAATTTCCAAGTCTGTCAAGTAGAAATGCTAATAATGATCCTGTGGTATTGTTCTGGGATTGAAATGAGATTCTGTATGTGAACACCATTTGGGAACTCCAAAGCACTCTAAAATATAAAGGATAAAAGACCAGAAAACTGCCTCAATAAGGAAACTTTGCAACTAGGCCCAGAGCAAATTTTGTTACTGACATTCTTCTATTCCACAAAATGTATGCAACCGAAGTTGTAAGAATGCAGGCATGTCTATTATAATGTGATATAACCATTCCTAAAAGCAACCTAATGTTTCCTACAGTCTCATGTCAAAATAATACAGATTGTAGTAAAAACAGATGTGGAGAAGCCTACTCAAAACCTACACAACTTTTTAGCCAAAATACAAACAAAACTATTAACTACCCCAATATAAATACTAGCATGATTATTTAAAGCCATGTTAAATTCCTCACAAATAAATGCTATGCTAAATACAAGGCCTTCAATGGAGAGGAGTAAGAAAATGTTGAGGTTGTAGAGTTATGGGGACAAGGGGAAAATGAACTAAGTGTGGGCTCGACCATTAATAAGCCATTCCAAGAAATCACACATATGGCAAAAATAAGCCAAGAAGAAGACTGGAAGGAGAATGGACATTGCACACAGACTGTATTAGTCCATACTTGCTGTGTCCAACTCTTAGTGTACTTTGCATTCAGGTGCTGGTACTTGGTGGCATAAACATTCAGGTGCTGGTACTTGCATTATAGTGACATGTGTTATAGTGACACCATTGCCCTATTTACCAACTATGTACGAGCTAATTTGATTACAGCAACATGTATGTACTTGAACAGAATAATTTTATTCTTCTTTTAAGAGTTCTAATAGGGCCATCTTCACTCAGAATGAGGGA
>NW_024423897.1:26272365-26288310 GCF_017311325.1 Ursus maritimus
AGAGCAGCCTAAATAATAGGTTTTTGAATGTAGGCTCCTGGACCCCATAACAGGCTTTCCAGTTTAGTCCACTGGACATATCTTGAAGAACACTGATCCAAATAAAAACCCTCAGCAGTCTAGAAATGCAAAGTAAAGACAGTCACTTGTAGTCTTCATGCAACTGAATGCTACCAAAGTTTACTGAACACGTCTTCAAATTCACCAGTGTATACCAGTATATGTAAATACAGTTTACCTATTTATCAACCAACACTTATTTATTCAGTACACATTGAGACATAATTATTTTCCTGTAGTGACTGTAATTGGAGAAACAAGACACACGCACACACAGTAAGTAGACTATCAATACAAAGGGTATACCTCATGATATAGATGTTAAGGGTTATATAGTTAGACAAGAGTTTCATCTGCCCATTAAGTTAAAGAGCAGAGAATTTTAAACACAACTACCTTAAACAAGGAAACAAGAATAATTTAGCAGACATTCTATTAGCATACATTCTTGTCATAATCAAGTGAATGAAAACTGAGATAATATTATAGGTATCTTATTAGTTCTTATCTGATTGATGTTTGGACTCAGCTCAAAACCCAATGCTTTAAATGTTTTTCTGTGGCAGGGCTCACCAATTATCACCAAACATCCATGTGCTCCTCCATATTTGACAGCCTTCCTTGCACTTAGGGGGGAGCCATGTGGGCCATTTCTGGTCAATGAATGCTGGGCAGAAGTGATAATGTGCCCCCTCCAGCCAAGGCAGTGCTGTTTCCTACCTACACCTCTCTCTTCCCTTCTGCTGTGATCTTGGAGGTATGTGTTCCTGATGGCGTAGTACAAGACTGAGTGGGACCATCCAACCCACACTGGACTGAGATATATGCAAGAAATAAAGTCAGTGATATTTGGGGTCTTTTGAAGTTAATTATGTTTACCCTGTTATTACTCTTGCATAAAGCTTTTGATTCCTAGATATTCTCAAAATACAACAGAATTAGAATTCATAAAATTAGAATTAGAATCTCTAAATGGTGAGAGATTAGATGCCCTTCTAATGTACATGTAAATGCTGGATGGTTTGTTAAGGCACTGAGGATTGAGTTGGTTTCTTATATGATTATGGCAAAAAGAGATGCAGTGGCCTTCTCTAATTCTCTAAATTCTCTAATGGTCTAGGCATTTCATTACTTTCAATTTCTTCCTGGAGGAAGGTATCACACAAAAACATTCTTCAAAGACATTGCTTAAGGTGATTGTGGGAAATAGTTATAAAACACCAAGGTCTAAGGCAAACAGGTTTAATCCCTGCAGGAAATTCCTTAGAACACAATGGCTCAGATGCTGTCAGGTAAGCCACCCTTGAATGCACTTCCCAGGAAATTCACAAAATATTCTTGTGCAGCAGAGGAAATCCTGTCCTGGACATTCATGTAATAATGGATTTGAGTCCAATTTTGAAACTTGCCTAACACAGAAAAACAATAAAGCCTATTATGTATATACACATGGCTCTAGGTTAGAACTTCAAAAAGTACTAGTGAAATGCAAGATGTTTACAATGTGATTTACTTACTAGCATCTCAATTGAATGTACTTGGAAAACCAGACTATTTTTTTTTAACCTAGCAAGTTATGATGCTAAAGGAATAAGTGCATATACTAAGGTTATTTTTATACAATCGCTAATTAATAACTTATGGATGTATATTCATAATTTTTCCCCAAGTTATCTTAATTATGCCTAATTAGAAAATATACTCTATATCATGCTCTAGGCTAGGGGTCAGCAAACTGTCCTATGAGCCAAATGCCACATGTCATCAGTATTTGTAAATAAAGTTTTATCGGAATGAAGCCATGTCCTTTAGTTTACTATTATCTATGGCTGCTTTTACACTACAATGGCAGAGTTAAGTAATCATTAGAGAGACTGCGTTTCCTGCAAAGCTGAAAAAAGTTACTATCTTGACCCCTTACAGAAAAAAAGTTGCGGATCTCTGCTACAAATAAAGATGAAACAACCTTTTATAATATGTATAATTTGCATATGCAAAAATACATATTTACAAATATTTTAGATATTCATGTTTATACCAATTTAATCTCATATAGTTAAACAAAACAAAGGCAAGAAACGGTAAAATTCTGGCAGATGAAATAAATGTTATTCTGACTTTGCATTACTTTTAATCTTTGGTGCATTAAAGCACAATCGCAGATTTCTATTATTAACCTAGAATGATATCTGCTTTCTCAAGCCATAAACTTAAGAAACTTTCAGTTTCTTTGAGAGAAAGATAATCTCTATTTGGTCAGGACATAAAAACTTTAACACTCATTTTGTATTTAATTAAAGAAGCAGCTCTAACAACACTTGCGACTCAATCCCCTTACAATAGGCCACAGATTTAACATTTATTGAACATTTTCTATGTGAGCTGAGTGCTTACATAAAGATTCCATAATTGAATGGTCCCCACATTTCCAGGTGATATTATCCTCACTTTATAGATGAGGCTCACAATAGCTTAGTGATGCCCAAGGTCACACTTAGTTGTGGAATTCAGGTTTGGACCTAGTTCTCCTGAAACCAAGCCCACAGCAATTCTAACCTCCCCCCATATTCAGCAATCTGGTGTATTAAACTTTGATTGACTTTTACAAAAAGTAAGAAAGCCAAATAAGGGAAAACAAGTTTTGCAAAGATTAGCATCTTATTAAGTTTGATTCAGACTAAATGTTTAATGGAAAAAATCCCACAGACATAATTTGTTAGTGGGTAGTATTTAAAGCTCTAGAATGTGTTAGGTTTGAGAGAGTTTTTAAACTGTTCTAAATTGATTCCAAACTGACACAAGTCTATCACCCCAAGCACTTATTTTTTTTTTTTTTGGATTTTATTTATTTATTTATTTAGAGAGAGAAAGAGCTCGTGAGCTGGGTGGAGAGGCAGAGGGAGAGGGAGAAAGAGAATCTCAAGCAGACTCTGCATTGAGCATGGAGCCACACACAGAGGCGTGACCCTGAGATCACAACCTGAGCCTAAATCAAGAGTTGGACACTTAACCCACTGGGCCACCAGGTGCCCCTCACCTCAAGTACTTCTAATCTCTTTTTGTTTTTAGGGTGCCAATTCCGTCCAGAGAAAGGAATCCAGCCGCTAGGTGACACTACTTGAAAATATTACTTTGAAGAAAACCCCCATTTGCTACAGATATTTACTATTATTATTTTTTCCTGTGATTCCGAATAAAAGTGAAAAGACCTGTGAGCGAGTAAACATTTTTCAGAAATATGGAGTATTAAAAAAGAGCTTTGCTATCTCTCCAGGAGTGTTACACCTTTAAGACTCTACTTGGTGATACACAAAGCAATAGGTTCTGAGACCTGCTCCTCCGCTCGGAGCATGGCCACACAGTCCTTTCTGCTCCATAACCAGGACCCTGGTCCCTAGGAGAAGAATGGAAGGGTGGCTGATGATGATGATGAACTCTCTTCAGCTCTTAATTGCTTACCTAAATCATGGAACAGTTCATTCAATAGTTCTCCCTCCCCTGCCCCCATTCTCTATCCCTCCCTATGAATGACAGTTTCTAGTCTGTTTATGTGGGGTGGGAGGCAACATGAAAACTGTATGGCATGGTTCAAGAACAATTCTTTTAGATTAATGGAAATAAACACTAACTTCATGGTTTAAGCTCCCACCTAAGAGTGGCTGATACGTTTAACTGTCTGTAAGACATCATTAATTTTTACTTTTCTTATAAAGAAATTGTCTTTACTTGAAAACAAGCATATCTATTTTTATTTCTGCTGGCAGACTGATTTTTTTTTGGAACTGAAATTGTGCTCAGTGTTCATGGATATTTATTGAATCACAAGAAGATAAATTTTAGATATACCATATAAAACAGGTAAAACGTCTTGAGCATTTGCTCCGGACCAAGCATTATAAAAAGTGTCAATAATCTCACTTAATTTAAAAAAAAAACACGCTATTAGGTTACCACTTAGTTTGCAGGTGAGGAAACTGCAGTCAGTCACTGAAGTAGTCAGTATTAAAGATATTAAACTTTGGAGCTTTTACCCTTAACCACACTGCTTAATACTGTCTCCCTATTATATGTTGTTCCTGTTTTTACAAAGTTTTTGTGACTTAGTATCTGTTTATTTATTTTTATTTTATTTTTTTTTAAAGATTTTATTTATTTATTTGACAGAGATAGAGACAGCCAGCGAGAGAGGGAACACAAGCAGGGGGAGTGGGAGAGGAAGAAGCAGGCTCCCAGCGGAGGAGCCCAATGTGGGGCTCGATCCCATAACGCCGGATCACGCCCTGAGCGTGAAGGCAGACGCTTAACCGCTGTGCCACCCAGGTGCCCCTTAGTATCTGTTTAGTGATAAATTTTAAGTTAATCCTCCTTAACTTGTCAAGAGTATAAACTCATTTGTGTTTAGTAATTTTATTTTGTATGAGAACCTCACATTATCAGATTGCACCATTAACATTACTACTGTAAAGATGTCTTGCATTGAGGTATCTTCTTGGAGCAACAGTCTCAGGTGACTGAATTGAGAAAGGTGAGGATCTTATTATTTTAGGATATAAGAATCATCTGGAAAAGATGACTGCTAAGTAGACATTTATTTACATTCAGAGCTGTTGTTGAAAGCCTTCGATAAGTGTTTTCCAAACACAGAAAAGATCAGTCTTTCTCCATTCTTCCAACAAAGGCTCTAAAACTAGAGCCCAAACCAGTCCTGGACAGGAATACACTCGCCAGTGCTTCTCCCAACATCCACCCAAGCAACAATCTCTCCTACCCAAGCCAGTCATGGTCAGCAGTGCTAAAGAGACTATAGGGTTGTTGGGCACCCAGTTAAGCTTGAATTTTGGACAAAGAATGAATAACTTTTTAGGATAAGTACGTACCATTCACTGTTCTGCCTATCCCTGAAATCTGGAAACCTTAGAAAGGTGGAAGAGGAGCACTTGCTGCATGCTTTATATTTTTAATTTTGGCTCACCTCCAAATTTAGATTTAACTGTAGGAGAGTAAAAAACCTGATGGACCTTGTTCTTTTCAATTTTTTTTGGCCTACTCTCCTTAGCATTTGGTGACCAACATGAAATCTGGATGTATTTGCTAACTCCTCTTCTTCCATGCTTGAATTTTGACAGCTGGGTTGAAAAACAGTGTTCAGGCTAAGGACAAGTGTGTGTTGGGAGTGCAGAGGTAAAGCATCACCTTTCTCTTCCCTGGCTTTTCTTTCCTTCCCAAACTGAATATTAGCCAGAGAAAAACAAAGAGGTGTAAGTGGCCTGAAGACCTGAGACTACAGAAGCCAAGCATCCTCTGAGTCTCCTGCACTGCCGTCATGCCTCAGGACTAATACTGGATTCTCTTGTTGAGAACTTCCCAGGCTGAAAATTTAGAGACATTGATTTTGAGTATTTAAATGATTCGCCATTTTAAATCTGTCAATAAGACTGGTTCTTAAGTGTTTGCTGCTGAATCTTAACTTAAGAATTAACATAAATTTAACTTGATAGGGAGTTTAATGATGGGTCATGCCTGATATAGAACCAGCCTCAGCATCATGGGGCTGTGTGAGTTTCTATGGTTCCTGCAGATCGAGCCAGGACTGCCTAGTTGGGTGGTTTGCGTTCTCTGTGTGTGCTTAGTGGTCATCTTGAGGAGTTACTATTCCTGGCATGATGTTCAAAAGTGAAACGTGCTCTTCTGTGTTGCTCTTCTTTATTGGCTTATAATAGTTATAAGGGTGAGGTTTTCACCTCCATTCTCTATGCAAGGAGGTAGGACATGAATATGTATCTGATTAGGAAGAAATGAAAATGGTATAAATGCCAAGCATGATCTGGTTAAACCATCTCTTGCTGAGGGTAACTCTGGAGGGAGGGGGTCCACTTTTTCTGGTTTTAACACCATCTTTGGCAGATGGTAGGAATTTATGATAGGAAAGGACATGAGATACTTCTTTTGCATCATACCTCCACAGCTAATCTGGTGCCCAGGTGGTACATATGGTTAAAAAAGATACAAAAGGAAGGAGGAATTAAACTATGTCAAATGCAGCTCTTAATAATTTCCAGGTATTTTGCTTACATTATGTCATTTATGCCTTGCAACTCTATAGGGAAAATTTAATCATTTTTCCTATTTTGGAATTTGAAGCTCATAAATCTAAATTTGAGAATCATAAGGATAACATGACTTGCCCATGGTGAAAGAAGACATTCAGAAGGTGACTCACACTCTGGCTCAGTCAGTTAAGCAACTGATTTGATTTCATCTCAGGTTATGATCTCAGGGTCCGGAGACTGAGACCCATTCAGGCTCCGTACTCAGCGGGGAATCCGCTTATCTCCCCCCCCTTCCCCTCCCACTGCTCTCTCTCTCAAATAAATAAATAAATCTTAAAAAAAAAAAAGCGGCTCATACTTCAATACCATCTTCCCAAGTAAGCCTAGCCAATTGTGATATCTTTCTCTTATCAACAATTTTAGCTTTTACTCTCTGTACAATATATGATTTTGCTGTCTTGGTTCTGTCTTACATAATTCTTGCTTCCAAAGATTTATACACTCCATCCCTCAAGAGCTGGGAATCAGTTTCTCTACTTTTTTGTACCCTCCCCCACTGTACCTAGCAACATACACACAAGTAAAAGGCATCAATAAATATTCACACATTGGTCAATATTAGTCCTAATTGTGGATTTATTATAGCAAGTCAATACACAAAGTATAGACAAATCCCATATGAGGCACTAAAGCTAAAGAAATAGACACATGAAAAAATGTTCAAAATCATTAGCCATCAGGGAAATTCAAATCAAAACCACACTGAGATACCACCTTATGCCAGTTAGAATGGCAAAAATAGACAAGGCAGGAAACAACAAATGTTGGAAAGGATATGGAGAAAGGGGATCCCTCTTACACTGTTGGTGGGAATGCAAGCTGGTACAGCCACTTTGGAAAAACAGTGTGGAGGTCCCTTCAAAAGTTAAAAATAGAGCTACCCTATGATCCAGCAATTGCACTACCGGGTATTTACCCCAAAGATACAGATGTAGTGAAGAGAAGGGCCATATGCACCCCAATGTTCATAGTAGCATTGGCCACAATAGCTAAATTGTGGAAGGAGCTGAGATGCCCTTCAACAGACGAATGGATTAAAAAGATGTGGTCCATATAATGGAATATTACTCAGCCATCAAAAAGAATGATTTCTCAACATTTGCAGCACCATGGATGGGACTGGAGGAGATAATGCTAAGCAAAATAAGTCAAGCAGAGAAAGGCAATTACCATATGGTTTCACTCATTTATGGATTAAAAGATTAAATGGATTAAAAAGATGTGGTCCATACAATGGAATATTACTCAGCCATCAAAAAGAACGATTTCTCAACATTTGCAGCACCATGGATAGGACTGGAGGAGATAACGCTAAGCGAAATAAGTCAAGGAGACAAAGGCAATTATCATATGGTTTCACTCATTTATGCAACATAAGAAGTAGGAAGATTGGTAGGAGAAGAAAGGGAAGAAGAAAGGGGGAGGTAAACAGAAGGGGGAATGAACCATGAGAGACTATGGACTCTGGGAAACAAACTGAGGGCTTCAGAGGGGGGGCGGGTGGGGGATTGGGATAGGCTGGTGATGGGTATTAAGGAGGGCACACATTGCATGGTGCACTGGATGTTATATGCAAGTAATGAATGATGGAACTTTACAACAAAAACTAGGGATGTACTGTATGGTGACTAACATAATATAATAAAAAATTATTATAAAAAAGAAAAGAAATAAATTCCCCTCATCAACTTTTTGAAGTTGCCTTTTTCAGTAGTGGAGATAATTAACCTACAATTTCACATTTCTTTCCTGTGCTCCATCTCTTTTTCTTAGCCAGACAGCTGACAGGCATTGTGGCCACAGAACATTTTAAAGCCAACTGGCTTGGTTGGTGATGATGTGCCATGATTTAACCTGGCTACAGATAAGAAACACCTGGGGAGCTTTTTAAATGTACGCATGCCTGGGCTCCTCTCCCAAGTATTCTGACTTAATTGCCTTGGGGTGGAACCCAGTCAGCAGTGTGATTTTAAAACTCCCTCATTGATTTTAATGTGCAGCCTGGTTTGAGAACCACTGGCCAAACTGAAAGGACATTCCAGAAGAAAGACAGACCTGTGTTTTCTCATGTCCAGTTCTTTGGGACAGCAAGCAGTTGATAGGGAAGGAAAATAACAAGGAGGAAAGTGGCAGGACTATGCAACTTTGCATGTCATTGGAATGTCGCAAATGATTAAAAAATACTTGTAAACTTCAAAATTTTTGTGCACCTATTGAAAAAGTGTCTTAAACAACTGTTTCTCCCCTAATGCTCAAGTTTAAAGGCCCCAACAACTTTGAAAATATGGGAGTATTTGGCAAAGCATTCCAAATAAATGACCCTCAGTTCTGGAATTTGCTCCTAGCAGGCTGCTCTCTTTAGCAATCAGCCAAACCCAAAATTTGGCAGCTTTTGGAATATGGTGCAAAATAGATTCTTTTTAAACCTGAGAATCACTGAAGATTTATTTTTCTGGAAAGATACAACTTTAAAAAATAACAAGCAGTTATTGCTACTGTACTAAGTAGAATCAGAGATCTGCAAGAGCAACTATGAAATCAAGGGCCACCCATCTTTCCTCATTTTATTGATGAAAAAACAGAGGCTCAAAAGAATGAAGTGATTTCCTCAAGTCACACAACCTAATGGTAGGGCCTGGGTACATCCTGATCTCCTGACTCACAGGCCAGTTTTCATGTTTGCCCAGCCACAGAGTCCTCCGAAAATGGTCAAATGATTTCTTTTGCTGTGATTCATTTTGGTTGTTCACAAATGCCATGTTTTTGCAAGTGCTTATATATGATCTTAGGTAACTGTAGCAAATAGCATTCAAATTATATTGTGATTTTTGGTATGTAACATCCTTTCCACAGTCTCAATATGTGAATATATGTGTCTCAATATGTCAATATATGTGAACCCATGCATCAAACGCAAATCTGAGAGTAAATCCATAACAAACCATTATCAAAACGTCTTGTCTTTCTCTGTATTTCCTGTCTACCCACCCCATTTACCACTGTATTTTACTGTGACTTAGGGCAAGTATAGGAGTCAGATAAGGGTGAAGATGATTTCCAGAAAGACAAAAAAATTCTAACACTTATTACACTCTCTTAAGTTCTAGGCAAAGAGTTAGGCCCAGAGAGAGAAATTTAGTACCTGAGTTTCAGTGATAACAGACTAATTTTTAAAAAAATATATGACTACATTTAATGAGGCAGATAATTTTGCCTCAGCTCTTCCCACTTCCCCACATTCCACATGTTATTCCATTTCCTTTCACTCAGTTAAGAATACCACTGAGACACAAAGGGTCAGAGAACTGTTGCCAGAGTCATTCCTCCTTTTATATTGTTCTTTTCTCTCTGCTGCAGAAAATTTCCTTTCCTTCCACCACACCCCATCCATGCTGGCCATTTAGTGAAACATACTACTTAAGAGAAAAGTTGTTACTATTTAGTAGGGGTGTTTCCCTGAATTTTACACTGAGGATCAAATGCTGAATAAAGAAAGAGGAAAGACTCTAGCAGGTCTTCTTACTGTAGTCCAGCCTCCGGGCCTTTCTCCCATGCTCTGCCACCCCCTCCCTCCCAGGCCCAAGGGAGCACCCTGTCACTTCTTTCTTGACAGCTGGCCAGCAGTCTGCTTTCCTTTCCCTGAGGTAGCTGCCATCACCCCCTCTCTTTTGGACATCTTCTCTTCCAAGAATGGCTGTTGAGTAGGACATAATGTCCCATGCTCTCCCTCTCACTATCCCCTTCTTTGCTGTCCTTTCTGGATTAACTGTTTTGCTGTTAGCCATAACAGAGAAACAGGAGATAACAAAAACATGGAAAATATAAAGGTTCCAGAATCTCAAAGTCATTTTAGTCATGGTCCCTGATCCGTATTTCTCATTCCACTTGTGCCTTTTCCACTCAGTTTTGAGGGTAGGAGGTGATGTAATCTCCTTTCTCCATGATGTTTCTTCTTCTTAGGTTTGTTGACTCTTTACTGTAAATATTTAACATCTAGAGAGCTTAGGGATTACAGTGACCACTACATAGAAGAAAAAGGTACCAAATAAATTTGAGGGGTTTTAATAGGTAAATGTCCTCAGTTCCGTTTGCTTCATTTCTCTGGAAAATAATGGAAGATCAATGTGGGCTTCTGGAATTTATCAGTTTAAGCTCTGATAGCATCTCCTCAGTGAAACCAGGCTGAACTAAGAGCACCCTCTGAGCTCTACCACATTTCTCATTCCTGCACCAACTGCAGTGCTATGATAGCTGGTTTACTGTCTGTTCCCCATCCTAGACTGGCTTTCCCTGTAAGGAAGGGACTGCAATCTTTTCTACTTACCTTATATTGTTGGGGGCAGGCAGAGTGCCTGGCACATAGTAGGTACTTAGTAAATGGTTGTCAGAAGAACGAAATGCTTCTCAGAAGAAGAAAGGTAGGAGACCGGGTCTTTTTCTAGCAGAAGATAAATATTCCTCCAAGGAATGAACAACTGAACTTCAAAGCTAAGTTTGGGTCTCAGTGATGCTGCTGAAAGAGAAATTGCTTTGCCCCAAGATGAATTATTTGATCAATAAGGAGGGTTTAAAGCATTCTAAGATCCTAATTTGTTCCATGTTTCTCAACCCTAACTACCTGCCAATATGCATTGGTGGCAAGAAAATGGGTAAGAAATCGGAACAGGATGCATCGAATAGGAATGTGGACCCTATGAAAAACTCCTGTTCATGTAACTTTGAACAATACCCTCTTTGGGCCTCAAGTTTACATCTGTATCATGAAGTGAGTAGGTCAGATGACATAGAAGGTTCCTGACAGCATTAACCTTTCCTGATTCTAAATGATTCAGAGGCATGTACTGCAACGTATTTTCAATCTTCCTCTCCTCCACCTCAAACCCCTTCCCCTAAAATAAGTGACTCTTAAAATTGTCAACAGTACACTTGCAGAGGAAGAAAAAACTACAAATTATGGTCACAGGATCAATGAGGTGAAATAAAAGATTAAAATGTTTTATATTCATAGAGCAATTTTTCACAACAGTGTCAAACAAAAAGTTCCAGTCAATGTTTATACTAGGACTTGATGAAAAATTCCAGACATAAAACTTCTGGAACTTAGACTTGAACTCACAGGACCTCCCATCATTGTCTGCTAAATTTTACAACTAAAATCTATTTCAGTTTTACTATTGAGACTCTTGCGGTTTAATAAAACTCTGACTATCTGGAACTGTCATTCTAGGTATGATAGATAGCTAAAGATTTAAGTACCACTATCTTTTAATAATTTTGGAAGAAAATACTTTTGAAAGACATTATATATCCTTGATTTTTAAACAGAATTCACTGAATGTAATTCAGTCTTTTCCTCAATATATCAGTTACTATAACACAGTAATATCCTTAGATCTCAGTGAAATAGTTTAAGCCCTGGACTTTCTTCTTTCGATGGTGCTTCAGAATCCACCTGAGCTGTCAGCTCTCATTTCTCACTGCTGTGACCTCCGTCAGCTGGGCCACTAGTGATCACCTCTCCCTGATATATAATTTGCTGGTGAAATTTTTTGTGTACCCAAGAGTAGCATAGTTCCTGCTATTTAAGACCTTTAGTAAATACACGTTTGTTCAAATAATGCGTGAATTAACATAATAGGTTTAATTAAAAAAAAACAAGCTTGCTAAAACTGGGTTAAAATAATAATAGAGGCTAACTAAAGGCTTGAGGGGCTTGGTTTAATACACAGTCTTGCAACAGTTTCCATGTACTTTCTAATTCTCATATTCTAGATAGAGTCCATAGGTTTGAGCTCCTGAGACTTATAAAGAGATGAAAAATAACAGTGGTAGGTAAATAAAAAAAACTTATAAAATGATTGCTTAAACTTTGGCTGATTATATAAAATTCAGTGTTATCAACTAATTCTTCTATTTCTAGGCACATGTGGCCTACTACAAACTGAAAAGTAAGGAATGAACTGGCATTCCTACATTTTTTAAGTTATAGCTTGACTAGGCACCTCATCACACCCACTAGGCTATGTGATTTGGGGCCAATGATTTAACCTCTTCTAATTTGTTTTCTTATCTGAAAATAGTAATGACAAAATCTTTCTTGCAGGACTCTGCAAAGAATTAAATAAGTCATTCTAAAGTATTTTACCACAGACCTGACCCTCAAATTACTTTTATTGTCATATGTTGTCCATTCTCGGATTTGGGACAGTGGAGTCAACCCTGTGCATGGCCAGGCACTGTGTCTGCAAAGACATTTTTCTCTTGTGTTCGCAGCCTGCCAGATACTGCTCTGCCTCAGTCTTGGGTGTTCTGAACCAAATGTAGCACCCTAAACTGAAATAAGCTCTAAGTCCTTTAACTGCCTTTCAATATAGAAAACAGGCACATTTCCATTATTACTAGCATTCTAAATTAGGGGATTTTAAGGTGGGGAATGTTAAGGGCTGAAGAAAGGGAACTTAAAAGAAGGCAGTACTCCAAGTTCCCACAATTTATCATAAATGTCACAAATTTTAGTGACTGGCACCTGGAAATATAAGACCTTTCCATATTGATGCTGCTTATTACAGAATTAAAATATTCACTGTCAAGAGCAAAAATGATAGCCTCAAATTTGTTTGCAACTAAAGTACTGCACACAAGAGTGGATTTTCCCTGAGTAAATGCGTTAGTTTCATCTCAATTTAAATGAACAAATTCAAAACATACCAGTTTCTTTCCCAGAGTTATTTATCACAACAGAATATACTGACATGTTTCTTAATAGAAATTAAATACTGCAATATAAATGGGTTATCTTAAAAATTATTACACTCAGAAATCTATAAAGAATACTCTAAAATATGGATGAGAATACAGATGGTGATACTAAATTAAACACTCCCTAAAAAGGAAGAATTCTTGCTATATAAAGAAAAACGACAAATGAGATTTATTAGCTCTACTGCAGCTTAACAAGTATCTTTTGTCAATGCTTTTTATAATTTTCCTAATCTAACTAGCTCCTTATTGAATTTGGCCAATTTATTTTTCATGGTGAAATTTACCTGTTACTTGATGAGTACATTAAGTAACTCCTCAGATTGTTCTTGCTAAATTCCAAGACCATTACCATGGATCTTACTGCCCAACATCTTAACCAGCTGCATTGCTGACTTTTGAATCTTTTCTAAATAAGGCATGCTTAATACACACAAGTATTATACTTGCATCTCAAACTCCTTTAGAAAATAGGACTTTTCAGTAACACTTGCACTAAACTTCTAAAATGCCAGTTGATCAGCAATGCACATAATGCATTAAGAAAATCCTGAATAGCACTTGTCTAAAATACATTCCTAGAATACATAAACTGAACCTCTGCATAAACCTTAAAGATGCTGACACATCAATATGAAGACAAATTATTTTATTAAGCGCTTTGAAAACTTCATTTGAAGTTGTGATTCTTTTTTTAGTTGCTCTTCAAGTCCTCACTAAAGTTACTACTTAGTTACTCATTTACTGAAAAATGTGTATAAACAAAATTATGGGCTGACCAAAATCAATTTTTAAAATAAACATAAATAAAACACTGCAAAATTCATGCCACAATTGTGACACTTGTGGTTCTGCAGGGAGTAGAAGATGTGTGAGAGAAATCAAAGATGCCACGGACAGGGAGCCCAAGAGTTAAGGGTCCAATAGCAGTAACACTGCTATAAACCTGGCCTGAATGAGACAGAACTTGCTAATAATTCCTGTGCTATGGAAATCCTGAAAAAGTCTCTTAATAAATTCAACTATCACCCCTACTATACCCTTTTTTAAATTGGAACTTTCATATATTAAATTTGTAAATATATATGCATATTAACACTCACTTAAAACCCATATACAAAAGTAATTTGGCTTTTACCCCCAAATTTTGAAATTTTTTATCTTAGCAACTTTTAAAAATCAACTTCTATGTAATCAACACTTTGGCTCTTCTACTTGTATATCTCTAGAACACTAAAGGGAGAAAATAATTATCTGACCATATTAATTATTGAAATATAGAAACGTCTCTACTTTGAAGGATTTTAATAGATAATGGAGTCAAGGAACATTTGAAGAGATTATGTTTCCCTATGCTTCTGTGCCTGGCCTTTTTCCTAGCTTTACTAATTCTTGCTAGGCCATCTTTTTTTCCTCTCTCTCTCTCTGATTTCGGGTTTACTTATATGCTGACAACTCCCCTATCATTAACCTCAGCCAAATATTTCTTCTTGAACTTCAGGCCTGTGTGCACAATTAACTAAGGGAACTTCTTAACTAAGTGACTGAATGAATTGTCATTATTTTATGCTCCCCCCCCCCAATATTTTGAGCATCCACTGTGTGCCAGTGTTCTTAACATTAAGGATGAACCTAACAGACAATAGTCTCTGCCCTCATGGAGTTTACATTCTAGACAGATGATAAGCAAAACAACTAAATAAAATAAGCATTATAGAGAAAACTAAGACAAAGAAGGGCTTGGAAAGAAATCTTGGAGAAGTTATCTTTTTTTAAAAGACTGTCTTGGAAGATCTCACTGAAGTGAACTTCTAGCAAAATCCTTAATAGAGTAAGTGAGCATAGGGAAATCTGGTGGAAGAACATTTCAGATGTCCTACAGGCATGCTCAATTTTTTTGAGAGAGAGAGTGTTGGAAGGGGGGCAGGAAGAGCAGAGGGAGAGAAAGAATCTTAAGCAGGCTCCATGCCCAGCATGGAGCTGGACTTGGGACTCAATCTCATGACCCCGAGATCAAGACTGAGCCAAAATCAGGAGTCGGGTGCTTAACTGACCGAGCCACCCGGATGTCCCTGAAGATTCAAAAAGGAACTTACTGTTTTTCCTTGCAAGCCAGCCTCTCTTCCTGTATTTCCTGGCTTTATTTTGTTTTGCTTTTTGAATTGTGCCATCATCTCTCTCACACTTAAAAAAATAATCTGAGACTTACCCTTATGGTTTACTCTTTAACTCTGAACAACAGTCTGCAGCCTATGTCCTTTTGATCCTATCTCTTCATATTGCCTACTGACTTCTTTTCATTCCTGTTGCAAGGATTATCATTACTGCCCTTGTTCAGGCCAACATTGCTTCTCCCCAGGGTTTTTCTAATATGCATTCTCTTAACCAGTTTTCTTGCCTCCTCCTCCTTCTTGCCTGATCCCTTCAGTCCTTGATACTGGTGAATAGTTATATTTGTGAAATGCAAACACGCCATTCTCCTGCTTAAACTTTTCAGTGGCTTCTCATTATTGTCAAATGCACTCTTTATTGGGGCACAGAGGATCTAATGTGATTAGCATACTTACCCTGCCCCCCTCCTCTTCCCAATAACCTCTCTGGGGTTCCTCTCACCATTTTAGGTAAATTCACTGGCTCCAGCTCTACAAAGTTCCTCCTAAAAGTGACCCCTTCCAACACTGTGCTCTCTTACACTTTCTATAAGTTGCTTTTGTAACAGTGATTTGTTGACACGTTTGCATTTCCTAAACCCAGCTCAGTGCTTGGATCTAAGTAGGCACTAAAAACCAAATGGATAAAATTAAATCACCCTTAATGACTGGTATAATATAAATAGATGCGCCATTTCTAGGATCTGGACATAGGCCAAGCGTTTCTTTCTCCTCAAACACTCAGAATCACCTCAGAAACACCTATTCAACATGCAATTCAACATATTCCGATACTGAACGCAAACATCCAATCTTATTTGCTTGGAAAACTATCTGATTTAAAAGCACAATACTCTTTTCCCTAC
>NW_024423897.1:26288329-26354558 GCF_017311325.1 Ursus maritimus
CAGCTTTTACTTTGGCGAATTCACATATATACCATTCATCTGTGTACTTTTATTTTTAGCAATGAAGGAAATTTCAGTTCCAGAATATATGAACTGCAGAAACTGTGACTCACTTCTGTTAAAGATAATTTGAAGTTAAGAGAACTGGTCACAGGGATTAAAAAAGGAAAATAAAGTTAACGACATAAAATAGGCAGAGATAAAGGAAAATTAGCTTTACAAAGCTACTGTAGTGGCATCTGGGGGGAAAAAGATCCAACTTGTATACAAGAGAGAAATGAAAATGAAATCTAGAATCAACAATCCAGACATAAAGCTAGCAAAATATTTAACATATAAATGGGGGACCAGTTGCAAATCTTTGTTTTCAAGTACCAGATGGTAAATGATGGTAAATGGAAATTTATAGTACAACATTGCCTTGAGAGGTGTTTCCATTTGTAACCAAATGGTTCCTTACTAATGAATAGCAGTTGTATTAGACATTCATATTAGTGAATTAGACTACTGAACATGATTTCCAAAGACTTATGGTTCATTTTGCTTTTTAGAAAATAGTAAAAAAAAAAAAAATGTAATTTTAAAATTTTATATGTTATCACTATTTTGGTATTTCACCCTATACATGTATGATTTATACTCTTGACAATGGTACAGAATGTAACTTTTTTTTTTTTTTTTAGAGGGGGGATGAGAGGGAGAGGGACAGAGAAAATCTTAACCACGCTCCATGCCCAGTTCAGGGTTCCATCTTACAACCTGAGCTGAAATCAAGAGATGGATGCTTAACTGACTGAGGCACCCAGGCGCCCCCAGAACGTAACTTTTTAAAAACAGGAATTCTTGAAGATATTTTAAGTACTTTATAGACAAAAAAAATACACTTTTATTTTGAGAAGTTTTATAGATTCCAGTTTCTAATAATCTCTCAGGATCTTGGTCCATAGTCTGCTTGTGATCCATTGACCACAATTTTGAATAGCAAGGCCTGAATCAGTGATTTTAAGTCTTGATACCTAATGGAATCACCTGGAGAGCTATAAAGAACCATTTCTAGGAATGAAAGGTTACTGAGTCTGGGATCCAGTCTGGGTAGTGAGTTTCAAAACCTCCCAAGTTCAGGCTAACAGCTAAATTTGAGAACCCATGACCTAAAATGTACTGGTCAAATTTATGGGGAAGTTTTATTTCTCCTTATTTCCAATACAGTAACTAACAGAGCTAGGAATAACCAGTACTGCACAGATTACGAGAGTAATATATGCCCCAAGTCTCCAAATTCTTACTGATAAGTCATTATCAATCAGGTTCTAATGTTAAGAATCTTAGCAGTTTCATTTCTATACTCCTACCAAATGATTTAATAACATGCTTTTCACAGTATTTTAAATATCCATGGTCTTATAATAAAATGACAACCTAAATTATTTTTAGATTAGGAAGTAGATATGTAAAAATGTGATTTTAAAGTATATGAAAGTGTCTATTTCTAATTACAGATTAAAATAAACTCAGATTAGTTAGAAGTTTATAAAAATAGTAATCCCCAGACCTGGCACTTTTCCCAGAAGAAAAGCCCAGACACAGAAAGGACAAGCAAAAGTTTACTTAGGATCTGTATTTGAAGTAGGTACCAATGTGTTACAAACTGAATTACCACTCTTCCCTCATAATGCCTTTCCTACTTATTTTGCTAAATTGAGGTTTGTAAAAAGTCAGGATGCAATTCCAGTCCAAGAATCGCTAACTCTTAAAATGCACATCCAAAATACTTAATGAAAATATTTAAAACTCTCAGGTATTAGCAGAAACTCCCTCACTACAGTAAACAGTACTGGAGTTTAAGTCAACTACCACATACTACTAATGAGGTGATTTAATCAAACTTTCTGAACAGGCCTTCTCACCCCCTAAAATAGGATGTAGAGTCCAATAAGAATGTGCAAGCACAGACTACCGCCACATAGAAATATAAGATAGTACTACATATATTTAGGATAAGCCAAATAAATACATAAATAGTGTGGCAGTAAAAAGAAATGGGGCCCAAAGTAGGGACTACTTTCAGCTTTAGCACTGATTAGCCACATGACGAGCAAATCACATACCTTAACTGCATTTTAAAAATAAAGGAACCTCAAATAGTTTATCTCGAGAATCCCTCGCAGATCAAAATTCTATGATGCAAAAATAACTGATTAAGCAGTTCTCCGAAACAAGTATGATTAATTGTAAAAACAAAACAAAACAACTACCCACCAAGAGTTTACTTGTAACATGATTAACAAGTCTCTTAAGAAAGATATCATTTTAGGGGCGCCTGGGTGGCACAGCGGTTAAGAGTCTGCCTTCGGCTCAGGGCGTGATCCCGGCGTTATGGGATCGAGCCCCATATCAGGCTCCTCCGCTAGGAGCCTGCTTCTTCCTTTTCCACTCCCCCTGCTTGTGTTCCCTCTCTCGCTGGCTGTCTCTATCTCTGTCAAATAAATAAATAAAATCTTCAAAAAAAAAAAATACCATTTTAAATTTGTCTTCTAGAAAAGTCTACAAATTATTTGGCCATCACTTAAAACAGCAAATTTAAAAGAAAAAAAAAGTGTAGAGGAAATGGAGGAAAGGGATCATTAAACACAGTGCAACACTATGCAGAATTAAAATAAACAATGTAAACTGAGGATAATGAAATATTAAATGGCTTTTCCTAAGGAAAACTTATTTCAAAGTATGACATTTGGGATTTTATGATCTAAAAGAATATATAGGCATTCTTATATATACAAAATGTTTTTAAATACTGCAAATAACTCATAATTTCTACATAAATTATCCTAATTAATAAAGATGGTAGTACATGGAGATTATTTCCTTTTAATTTATTGTTTACTTTGAACACATGTCCTGCCAATCACAAAATACCTATGACCAAATACATGAGAACTCCCTATAAGAATCACAAAGTGCCTTGCAGCTTTCTGTCAGGATGCTAAGAAACTGTAACAATGGAGACACAGCTTGTCTCAATTACAAGGTCCAATCATTAATCTTCTTCAGAACTGGAATCATCCTCTTGGTCAGAGAGTTCAGGGACAGGGAAGCGGAGAATAGCAGCTACTCCAGTCAACTGACTGAGCTGTTCCCCTGATACATGAAGACTAGAGAATATCCTAACTGTGCCTGCATTCTCTTTCACACTGTCCACCAGCTTCACATACCGGCTTCGTGTGGCGACATCCTGGTGCCTGAAAAGCTCATCGCTGATGAGCAATGTGTCAATTGCCATAGCCTCATTGGCCTTCTCCACCTGCTTGAGTCCATAAAAAGCTCGGTCAGGTTCATGTTGTAACATTTTATAGAAGTCATCCAAGGCTTTTACTTCCCCAGCAGCTTTAGTGTCTGAAAGGCGGCTAGCTACAGAAGGGTCACAAAGGGCCTCTTTCAGGGAGTACTTGTGTCCAGAGGAGGCATGTACCTAGAATCATAATTATGAAAGTCAGACAACAGAATCTCTTAAGAGTACCCATCAATCAGTCTGCAATGACCAAAAGCCAAAAGCACAAATAAGGCTTTATATGTTTGAGGACTTAAGCAAAGTTTACTATGTAAACAGGCTATTTAACAACTCTCTTTTTCATTTCATTCTCACTTACAATCACAGTCCAGTAAACACTTTCTCCTCTTGTACGGTTCTAAAACTTAAGAGTAGTTTACACAACTCCCTCTGCCCATTCTTAATTATCCTTGGATAAGACTTTTACCTGGAGAAACTTGGACCGGTTTTCCAAGAGCACTTTGTTGTCGGTCTTCACTGCTTGTTGAAACATGTAGTCGCAGAACTGCTCCCTCACAAATCCCGGGCTGGCCACCAGGATGCACTTCACAACATCAAAGTTTATGTGGCGCTGGATAGCCTGGACCACCTGTTCATAGAACCGCTCCAAAGCCCGGTCATGTTGGGAACAGTTGCCTTTCCGTTTCCTAGGGATGTTCACCTCCACCTTGGCCCGAGTGAGGGTCATGCTGGGAGTGACTAAGCAGATATGGGCGAGGCCTTCCTGCATGACCACAGCCGCCACATCTGCACTCCAGGCTGGGTCACAGGCCTGTTCGATGCGCTCCAGAACCACACTGTCCCATTGTTTCTTGGCCAGGGTGAACTGGCGGTTGGGCTCCAGCTCGATGGTGTGGTAAGCCCCCATCTTGACATACTCATTCTCTTGGATGTTGGTCCCCTTAACCCGCAGCTGGCAGGCTTGAGAGTCAAAATCGATGGCCTCTACGCAGAGAGTGAGAGTAGTGCGGACCCGGTTGCTTCCTACGCTGCCCGTGGAGGACTCGGTCTGTACCTTGCGGATGGTGGAGGCACGCAAGCTGTCGCCCACCTGCACTAGATTGTAGGTGTGCCACATATCCTCAGGTTCTTCGGGGACTAGGGTCACCTGGCCCGCATTGTCTTTCTCAATGTCCTTCCTCACGAGCTTCATGACCTCGGCGGGAGTTCACAGGCCGAAAAAGAGGAAACGAGAGGGTCCCTAATGGGAAAGGGACAGGGAGGGGAAAGGGAGTGTAGGCCGGGAAGGGGGCGGGGTCCGATTCCTAACAAGCACTTGCCTGGCAGGAAATACTCTAGCTCCGACTCAAGCGGCCGAAGGGAACACTTACTCTAGCCCTTCTTTTCTTAGTCTCCCGCCACACCGCGCCACACCCGCGCGAGAGACACAGCAGCAAACACAGTCTTCTCCGACATTCCAGCCGCCAGCACAGACCCGGTGGCTGATGCAATGAGGGCGCATGCTCAGCCCGCGTTCCGCCTCTCGGCGCACGTTTTACGTCCCCAAAGAGGAGGCGGAGTCGCAGTTTGCGAGGGCGCAGGCGCACTAAGCGCGAGGTGCGTCCGGAGAGTAAACCGAGAGGGAAGTGCTCGGAATCTTCGGTGGCGAGTCATTTATTTTAATGCTGAATTTAGACTTCCTAAGTTTTCTCTTCCAAAGCTGTTTGTGCAGAATCTGGGGAGTATGTGAGTGCAAAATTTTTTTTCCAGCTGCGTGAAATTGCCACTGTATACCTTCTCTGCCCCGGGTAAATCCAAATTTAAAACTTAAAGTAAAAGGAATTCTCAAAAGTGCAGACTTGGCCCCAAAGTTCTAAACTGTGCTTGCCTTATTAGCATTCAAACACTGCACGCCTGTCGGAGTTGGTATTTCCAGAAGCGGTTTCTAGGAACTGTCTGGGCTCAGAGCAAAGTGCCCAGCTGTTTTCTGCGCTTAGTTACCGTGTCTGCACGATCTGACCATCCCAGATGTTAAAGCACTGACCCCAGAGAGAGAAGAAACCATCTGTGGAATTTACCCCTGGGTGGACTTCTCAGTTACGGGCCCTAATGTCCTGGGAATCCCGGAATCCAAAATTGGCAGTCCCCGCTTTAGGCAGCGCAGTAGCCTGTGAAATGTTTAGGTTGGGGGTTGGGTCGCAAAAATTTAGGGCCAGATCTTCACTGCCTAAATTGAGCTGAGGATATTGGAAGTGGAGAAAATCTGATCTACTACGACCAACCCTACTGAAGGGCTACAAAATTGACTTTAAAGAAAATCCTTAAGTCACTTAGCATTTTTATGGTGGTGGGGGGTTAAGAAGTGAGGATTGCCTCTTAACAAGATCAGTGAATAGAAAAAGACCACCAGAGTTTCCTTGAGAGTTAGGATGAGATGGAGAGGGGCGCCTGGGTGGCTCAGTGGGTTAAGCATCTGACTTCAGCTCAGGTCATAAGCTCTAGCGTCCTGGGATTGAGACCCTACAGGCTCCACGCTCAACGGGGAGTCTGCTTCTCCCTCTCCCACCGCTCCTGGTCGCGATTTAGATCTCTCGCTCTCTCTCAAATAAATAAAATCTCAAAACAACAACAACAAAACAAAAACACCCCCCCCCCCAAACACAGGGGAACAGAGAAGTCCTACCCACATACCTTCTCAATTCTCTTTCTCTTTTGTGTATGGCACTGAAAGGGAATCTTAACACCTCGAACTGACGAGACCAGAATGAAAAGGAGGAATCTGACTTTGGCACAAGTCTTGATACTGACGTCTCAGTTATCTTCCTCAGAGATTCTGGGGGGACACAAAAATCCCTTCTAAAGCTCTAGTACAAATTAGAGCCACTGTATGTTTTGTGGCTTTTCCTTTCCCTCTCTACCTCCTTTTCCTCTTCTTCTACACCTTCCTGTCATACTGAGTGCCCTCATAAAGTGTCTAACTCAGACTGCCTTCTTCCACTTCCAAGAAAACCCAGCAACTTTGAGTAAGGAACTGATTGCACTGAAGTGTGAAGATGGCTTGCCTCTCCAAAGGACATTTCCTAACTGGGAGAGAGAAATACTTTGAGTTGCTCCTTGATCACCTTTCTAAGTAGAATTTACTTCTCTCCAAAGTCTGACAAAGATTAAAAACCACAGAATCACAGTGGCAGGCAGACAGTAGGATCTTAAGAAGTGTTAAGTTTTTCTTGAAGAGCTATGGTTTATTGAATATTCACCAGGTACTCTCCTATACTCTTCTAATTCTCTTCTGTAAATATTTGTTATCCTTACTTTGTAGATTAAGAAAATGAATAACAGAAAAATAACTGTATTGAAAATCACATAACCAGCTTTTAAATTCAGACCTGCTTAACTCTACACCCCCCTCCTCTGTTCAGTGCTACAGACTATATTATAGATGCTCAAAATCATCTCTGCAGCCACAAATTATGTGCTGTCATCCCCTGCCACTTCCCCTAAAGACACCTTTACTAGTTAAAGACCCACAGTTTAGGAACCAACTGAGAGCATCTGAAAGGCACCAGACACTTCCTTGTTTTTATTACTTTTAAAAATCTTTGTATTCATCCATTCAACATAGTTTTCCTTCTGCCCAGCCTAAGTCACCATTATAAACCCTGAGAAAAATCTAATACTCTATTTTAGAAAAATATGCATATATTTCTACATTTAAAACCTGTGGGAAACCCACATTGACTGTTAATTCTGTGGTTCTTTTAAAAATTTTTATTTAAATTATGGGCCAAACTACTTTGGGCTGTCTTTTTATTTTTTATTTTTATTTTTTTTTTATTTATTTGACAGAGAGATAGCACAAGCAGGCAGAGTGGCAGGCAGAGGGAGAGGGAGAAGCAAACTCCCTGCTGAGCAGAGAGCCCACCCTGATGTGGGACTCTATCCCAGGATTCTGCGATCATGACCTGAGCTGAAGGCAGACGCTTAACCAACTGAGCCACCCAGGTGCCCCATGGATTGTTTTTTTAAACATAAATGTGCTTCAGTGATTGAACATACTACAAAGTTTTTCATAGAATCATTTGATCTGAAATGGAACTATTTTTTAGTAACTGGAACTTACTGTTGAATGATCAGATGTTTTCTCCCAGATTTTTGTGTGGAAATATTTCCAGACTAATTACATTTTTATTTTGAGTTAGAGTTCTCATTCCCTACTAATTAAAATCCAATTCCCTAGCATTCAAAGCCTTCATGATTTGGTCTTACAAGCTTTATTTTCCACTTGCCCCCTCCAGCAACCTGTATTCCACAGGAGTAATCTTTGTTTCCCATACATCCTGGGAACTGTCTACTTGCTGCCCTTAACTCATGCTGTTCTATTTAAAATGTCACTACCTCTCACTCCTGTCTCCATAAATTCTACTTCTTTTTAAGCACCAGCTTAAATGTTATCTCTCATTTGAAGCCATTCATTGTATTAATTGAATTACTTGGCTTTTCTTTCTTATTGAACTCTGAGTGGATTCATCCTGTTATTCCCCCACTGACCCTTGAAAATTCCCTTGCACATAGTAGGCACTTATATATCGATGATAAGCTGAGTGGATCAGATGTAAGGTGTGGCAGCTATGTGAACATTATCACAGACCCTTCTTAAGGCATGATATTGTTATCAGCTATAGTTCACTTAATAATGGTATGTAAAAAGTAATTCCTCTTATTGTAAAACTGCTGTAGTTATAGCAGTATATGACATTTTCATTTTTTACCAAAATACACAAAATCCTGAGGAAAAAACCATGATTTATCTTTGTTACTTTAAATTATAATTTTATATTTACTTATTGGCTTTTTGAAAATAGAAACCTTTACATCAGTAACTTTATATCTATTTTTTCTATTTTATTTGTATTTCTCTAGAATTAAAAGTTTTCAATTTGTTGTTTTTGATATAATTCTAGTGTCTCAAAAAGAAAACTGGGCTAGAAGTCAAATGTCCTGGATTGTAATTCCTACCCTGTCAATTATTTTTACTCTAACTTTTGGCAGCCCTTAGTCTCTTAGAAACTCTGTTTCTTTTACTTAAGAATTGAGGGTATTCAATTCAATAATTAAAACTGTCTTAATTGTAAAGATTATGCTTCAAAAATATTTTTAAAAAGTAAAACACTACTCATAATCTCCCCCTATCACATTTATTTTCAATTTTGCATAGTACCTTTTGAATTTTATTCTTCCTAAGGTCCACTGCAGCGGTAAAAGATCAATACCAAGTTTAATACTGCACAGCAAGAGTCAGCAGACATGAATCATGATTTTTCTAGCTAGATTACAGCAACTTTAGAGAAGCCCCCTAACGTCTGCAAACCTGAATTTTTCATTCTAAATTATATCAGATTATTTGTCCTGCCTCTCTCATTTGATAACCCTTATAAGGGTCTAATGAGATTATGATACTTTGTAAACTGTAGAGTTCTATAAACATGTGAGATACTGTGGTATGTCTCTAAGAACGCCTGACCTGAAGCTAGACAAAGCAAGGGGCAAGGGCTCACTTTAACATGATCATAATTATTCAGCCTTAGAAAAACAACTGGTTCAGTAAAGTTGACTGATGGATAATCTGTTGGATACTATTAATTTATACTAGTATCTCTTCTCCAGGGAAACCTTAGGTCAGCCCTAGTGCATGAGTTCATGTACCTCATTGGTGAACTGGATTACAATACTTCTTCTTATAGTATGTTAGAAATGGTTTGTGCGACAGCAGCAGGGATTATGAGCTCCTGAAGAATGGAAATCTTGTTTGAATACCCTGGGTGTAGAACAGTGAGGGCTGTGTAAATGTTCTTGTTTCTAGTATTTTTTTTCAAGACTTAACTTTCCTGCAACACATACTAATCTTTTCCTTCCTCTGCTTAGAGCACTGTGGAGGCTCCTCCCATCATTGGTTCTTTGCTTGTCTACTGCCTTTTTCAGACTGAGCCTGTCTTTTATTTGTCTGTGTTCCTGAAACCCAGCACAGCAATCGTTATATAAGCGTAGTTATTACATGAAAGGATGCATAATTGTTTGTTCTCCTTTAATGCAGAATTTTTAACTTGTCTATCACTAGCATCTTAAACTTAGGAAAACATTGTTTTATAATGTTACTAAAATTTTAAAAAGATGATTACTCTTAAGGTAAGAGGTTTCTAAAAACCTATTTCAATTTTTGAGATACCCATGCTTGCATAAGAAAATGGTTATTTTAAACACATCTTACTGAGGAAAAGATCTTAAAATGTTGTAAATAATGTATAGTGACAGTTTTATTATGCCTGTTTAGAAAATGTTCTTTGCAGAATAAGCCAGAGCTCTGATAATGAATATCTAGTAATAAATGCAATCATTTATGTAAAGAGAATGTGCCAAACTCAGATTGTTCAGAGATGCCCATGTGACCTCCACAAGCAAAGCTAAGTGGACAGCTGGGAGAAGTATTCAGCTAATTCTGGCAAAGGGGAAAAGGGAAAAGGGTAAGTTTTTTTTTTTTTTGAAGGAATTTGACTCAGTACACTTAAGTTTCTGTGATGATAACATTTGTAATTGTCACAAAACAATATAAAACCTCCTACCAAATAAAATCTTATCAACAAAAGCATGTATGAGTGGTGTGTTTCTGTTTGTGTGTTTCCCCATACAGGATCATTTTACCAATAATACCACAATAAAATGTATAATTTTAAGGACTGATCAATACCCATGTGTTTTCAAGCTTTAGTATTAAAGTTAAAATTATAGATACAAAAATAGTTTTGAAAGTATACTGTAATTTGAATTTATATAATAAATATAGGATTTATAATAAAATATGGAGTCCATTCATCTTAATCATTTGATACTTCTAATGTGATTTAGGTACCCTATTCAAATTTAAAAATCTGCATTTATTTATTTCAGCAGATCTCATATAATTGATATAAAAAGATGTGTTGTCACTTCTTTTAATATTTGAATTATTTGGATTACAAACAATTTTTAAAATTAGTATTTCACTTTTATAAAGATCTACTGTTTGGATAAAACAATAATAGTGTTTTAATACAAGTAACTTTTTTTTTAAAGATTTTATTTATTTATTCAACAGAGATAGTGACAGCCAGCGTAGAGAGGGAACATACAGGGGGGAGTGAGAGGAAGAAGTAGGCTCATAGCAGAGGAGCCTGATTGATCTCAAACGCGGGACTCGGCACCTGAGCAAAGGCAGATGCTTAACCGCTGTGCCACCCAGGCGCCCCTGCACATAAAGTGAATTCTTAATACCAACCAGTGCATATATTTTAATCTCCTTTTAAGACTTAGTTGACTTTTTAATCTTCCTTTGAAATTACAGAAGACCCTAGATAAAAATTAGGTCCCTTCATATGTGTATAAAGAATTCAGCACTCAATCACCATTTATGACAGAAATTTAGGGCTTGCCAAAACTAGTCACTAATCCTATGCAACTGGAACATTTTTGATTACTTTATTGTCATGTTTCTCCTGAGGCAGAGTATTCAGATGAAGCTCATTTTTGGGATTTGGTGAGGCTGCTGATGACAGAGGAGCAATTATCCCCTACATCAGATAGAAAAAAACTAAGAAGAGGAACAAGGTTCATATCATTGTATCTTAGGCATGTTTCATTTGTATCCAGGAATATGTTTGAAATTTTATGATGCAATTTTTAAAAATACAAAGAAATGTGATAGGAAATTACTATGTAGATTTACTGTATGTTTGTAATTTTCAGATGCACATTTTCCCACCTTTCAACATCTCTGAAACTAGGAGGTATCTAACAGTCTAACAATTGTAATTGGATTGGCAGCATTTTTTTTCTTAGTAGTGAATAAAATAATGATACATTATTCAATTTTCAATTGATGGTGTCTTTTGTTCAATTAGATATAAATATGGGGATATATATATATATATATATTTTTTTTTTTTTCCAGGTCAGGATACAGTTAGAAGAGACAATCTGATCTCTTAAGTATTTATGAGTTTGTCTTTAGTCTATCTTTTGAGATTCATTCAATAACAAATTTTCAAGTGGCTATTATTCTTAGATGCTAAGGATAATAAACTCTATCCTCAGAGAGCATATAGCAAGCTGGGAAGACAGATATGTAATTAACCGTTTCATGTGTTTTAGTATAGAAGCAAAGATGCTAGGGACTTACATGTTTCTGGGGGAGGAGGACCAATTTACCCCAGTGGGTTTCTTGGAAATGACGTTCATGTGGAGACTTGAAGTAAGCAAGCAGTGTGAGCAACTGCTTATGCAAAGGCCTGGAGACCTCAGAGGAGCTGGCACAACAAAAGAGCTAAAAGAAGCTCAATAATCTTGACGGGAATATATTCAGCTCATTTACATCTCTTGATACTCTCCGTACTTGCTTTGAGAGTGAATACAATTCTCCAGTCATAGACCATTCCAGATAGGCAATGTATTTTGATTTTAGCATTGTGGCAATAATTCCAAATATCTCAATTTTTTAACATGAAATCAAAAACACTATTTTGTGTTTCATAAACAGAAAGATTGTGTAGGTAAAGAATACCATTTTGATCCCTAATTTTCTGAATATGTTTTACTACTTTACAAAATATTTTAAGGGGCATGAGAAAATCCAGTAAGTTCTAAATCTAACGGGAAGTTTCTTAGGTTGGAGGTGGAAGAACAAAGGCAGAGGAGCATCCATCTAAGGACGTAAAATCAACAGTTATAAGCTGTGGCCCAAGAGTTTATGCATCAAAGCAGCATCACAACAGCAGGGAAGAAAAATAGGTAAACTAGTTAAACATATATTCATTGCTACTCTCAATGCCTATTTATTAAACAAACATCCTATGAATTTATTGCTACCTTTATATACATCATAATGACTAAGGAGTTTCATCATCTTCAATAATTCCTGACAGTCCATTGTGTGCCACTGGAGGTCATTTCTTTGTTATGGGTAAGTATCTGATTTCCATATTCAGCCATCACCTCGATGGACCTCATTTTGAATAGGAAATCTTAACTGAAAAAAGTCACAAAGGAAGACACCTTGCTTTTAGGCTAACTAAAAGGTTTCTAGAGGAGAGACATCTAACTCAATTAGGGGTCATTCTATATATTCTTAATAGCCAGAGATAGTAGTCTTATTCGACTTATAATTAATATAGGGTGGGACATCATCTAATTTCATGATATACCTAAAAGTCACAAAAATATCAGACTCACATCATTAATTAGGTCCTTTCCAAAGTTTTTTAGACAGTTATGCTTGGCTTTAACATTCAGAGAGTTGAGCAAGAAGGAAATGGATTTGCATTTTGATAGCTTATATGACATATTATTTCACAGCAGGAGATTTGAGATCAGAGAGTAAGCTGAGCACAGGCTTTGCCATTTACTAGTCCTGGGACTTTGGACAAATTAATCTCTTAGCATTTTGGTTTCTTCATATCTTATATATGGGTAATAGTTCTAAAATTTTCCTTTTTTTGAGATTAAAGTAATACATGCAAAGTTTTTGGTACAAGGCCTCACACATAATATATTCCCAATAAATATGTGCCTTTCAGCATTGTGTTAGTTTTTCTCAGTTATTTTATGTCCTGACCCTATTCCCCAGAAAGTCTAATTCTGCCATTTGGACTTGGCCAATGAGAGTGTTGGGCAAGACATTAGAGGGTGGGAGGAAATGAAGGGGGTATTTACTTCTCCTGCTCCCTCCTGGCTGGGCTTCAATTTTGACTCTAGCTGCATTCCTTTTCTTATGCCCCAGCTCCTGTCCAACAGCCCCTCTCCCATAGCTAGAGTTCACAGTCAACCTGACTCTGCTACCTCCTCAGGCCTAAGAATGGTAATGGCTTCTCTTCCAACTGTTGCTTCAAATGCTTTCTTCTCTATTGTTTGTCCTTAGGTACTCCACCATCTTTTGTCAGTTCTTTAAATGTCTCTGTAAACAGTCCTTTATTAAACTTTCTTTAGTTAAATGCTTTATATGTGTCACTAGTTTTTTGCTGGGACTTTGACATACATAAAATAATAATCTTTGTTGACAAATCATTTTAAAATACTGTTAAAAAGCTAATACAAGACAATTTTTAATCCAGTGGGAAGTTTATTGGGATGGTGGTTTGTTGTCATGACATAAACCCAGCTTTGAAGGCTGGAGAGAGTTCCTTTAGATGGCATCTTTGAAGGCTGGAGAGAATTCATCTAGATGGCAGGGGGTGGTGGGAAGGAAGGGTGGAGTTCTTTTCTAGATATATAAAACAACAAGGTCATACCCACAGTAGCAAAATGAGCATGAGGTTTATGTAGAAAGTAAGGAAATGTGACTGGCTATCATAATGATATGGGAAACAAAGGCAGAATAAAAATTATTAAATTTCCTTACTACCTACATCCCACTGACAAGTCCTTGAAACAGGCCGAGTGACATTTCTCTAGGGACTCAACTGCCTCAATGTTAATACTTTGCTAAGGGCAAAAGGCAATCCTACCCTGAGCAACCCCTCCCTCAGGATCCTGTAAGTCTATTTTAACTTACAAAAATTCCTTTGGAAATTTCCTTTATCTCTAACCACCCCGCAAGATATGTGTCAGCAATCATCACCCAAGCATATGGCCCACCGATATACATTAGTCTCATGACTAAGGTTTTATTAGACGTTAATAAATGACCTTTTCCCAACAATAGCTAGCCCCTCAGGGTCCGGAAACCTTGCTTCCAAAATTCCTTAGAGACTTATGCTATCCTTAACCCCCTCCCAACTTGAAAGTATATAATGGGCCACTCCTCATGACCCCATTGCAGCTCTTTCTGACCACTGGTCCTGTCCCCATGCTTTAATAAAATCACTCTTTTGCACCAAAGATGTCTCAAGAATTCTTCCTTGGCTGTCGGCTTTGTGCTCTAACATCTTTCCTACATCAACGGTAAGTTTACATTTCAGGGTTTTGGTAGGCAGAATAATGGTCTCCCAAAAATGTTCATGTCCAAATGCAAAGAACCTGTGAATACTTTACCTTATATGGCAAAAAGGACTTGGCATATGTGATTAAATCAAGGATCTCAAGACGAAGAGATTATCCTGGATTATCCAAGTGGGTCCAATATAATTAGAAGGATCCTTATTAGAAAGAGGCTATAGGGTCAGAGTCAGAGAAGGAAATGGATGATGAAGCAGAGTCAGAAGGTAAGATTTGAAAATGCTATTCTGCTGGCTTTGAAGATGGAGGATGGAGCCACAAGCTGAGGAATGCAGGGGGCCTCTAGAAGCTAGAAAAGGGTAGAAAATTAATTCTCCCTGATATAGCCTTCAGAAGACAAACAGCTCTGTCCACATTTTGATTTTAGCCCGCTGATACTTCTAACTTACGGGACTGTAACATAATATATTTGTCTTGTTTTAAGCCAATAAAATCTATAGCAATTTGATACAACAGAAATAGGAAACTGATACAGGTATAGTAGTAGAGAGAGGGTGCTGGATTAGGGCAAACCCTGAGTGGTCAGTAGAGAATTTTGGATTTCATCTGAAGAAAATAAAGAACCATGAAAGTGTTTTTGTTTGTTTGTTTTACTAAAAAGACTAAGACATAATGAAAATTACTTATTAAGAAGATAGAGATTCAGATTTGCAACAAGAAAAGCTCTCTATGGTAGTGTGCATGGGCGGGTATAGTGATGAGACCACAGGTTAGGTGTGGATTCTATGAATTGAGGAGCTTCCAGGAAAGCTGACAATATGATGACTGATTGGAAAACCAGCAAAGGAGAGGAAGAAGTCAAATTTCAGATCCTTGTGTTGTGAAATGGGCATAAATATAGCACATATGAGGAACCTATTGATTCTGATGCAACAAATTCTAAATTTTAGTATGATTGAATAATATACACACATATACACACACACAAAGGAATTAAATATTATAATTTAGAAATATCTATGCATTATTCTTTAAGTCCCTTTCTGCATTTAGCAAGGCATATTATCCCAACAATTTCAGAAAACCCACAGTATGCAATTGCAACTGTTTTAGGCATGAGTAAATAAAGTAGTACCTCTATTTTTTTAAGTTTCATTCTTGTCTTTTTAGAGGATGTGCAAACTGCACTTGATCCTTTCTGTACTAGTGAATACTTATTTGGTAAAATGAAAAAGGTACAACTTGAATAGTTAGAAAACTTCAGATTTTATACAACGACAACAAAATGCAAACAACCTCCAAAAAGTTTGAGCTTAAGAGGCATCATAGGTCAAATAAGTGTAAAGGGCAGTGACAGTAGCTGGTAAGTTAAAACATTCACTGGCTGTAAAGCTGTTCAGAAGTTACTACTGTTTGGATTACTGGACACTTCCTGAGTAGTGGAAAATGTTTGGATGAAAAGTCAATAGCTCATAATTAAATCTCTTAATACCACCTCACTACGAAAAAATGTTTTGCTTGCAAATAATCCATTTCTCAGTGATCTTCATAAGACTTAACAATGCTTGGGCATCTAAATCAAGGTAAACTGGCTGGATCACCCCTGTTTTTAATGGAAAAATGCTAAATTAACTCATACCAATAAACATGTCAGCAGTAAAGACACTGAACATTGAATATTGAGGATATGCTAAACCCAACCATTAACCTAACCATTAATCAGGTCACTTTCTTTCACACAAAGCTTCACCAATCTGCGTTTTTCTTTACCATTACAGCTTTTCCCCCTCAGTATCTGATAAAATCTGACCATGGGTCAATCATTTGGAAAATCTTAGAAAATGCTATGATTCAACCTTTTTTGAATTGGATATAACTGCATTTCCAGTGTTTTTTTTTTTTTTAAGTCCCTCCTTAAAAATACCTTTTATGCACAAGTAAACAACACTGTATTTCGCATTTAAAAAAAGTCTGCTCTGTGACTATCCCTTTCTCAATTTCAAAGTGTTCCTCCTCCTTATATAGAAACATCATTTCAGAACAAAAAGCAATTTTGCCTTGCATTCCTTTCCTTCCTCGTTCTGTAGCAGAAAAGATCTTGAATAGTTGACAGCAAGAAAATGCAATAATGCCCATTCTTGAGTAACCTGATGGTAGGAACTTTGCACATGAATCCGGCGCCCTCTAGTTACCTTCCTCCAAAAAAATAAAAAAATAAATTAAATAAATAAATAAATAAATAAAAAGAAGAAAAAGAAAAGGTGGGGGAATGCCATTCAGCAAAGTACCAAAATACAATGTAAAATGTCAAAACAACTTAAAAACTTTAATTGTAAAGCATTTCTACCGTGTAAAGTTTTCAGCACTGTCTCCCTCCTACCATTGCGGGGGAAGGTTTTGAAACACATCAAAACCATATCAAAACCGAAACGCAGACACTCCTTTCTGTACTGGGACCTACACAGACTACCTGGAGCGTCCCAAAGTAACCGGCGCTCCCTCCACCTCTCTGGGCCAGAGCAATCTGTATCTCCCTACCCACAAGTAGCCTGGAGCCCCGCACGCAGATGCTCAGAGAAAAACAGGGTCGCTCACCGGTGAGAAGCCAACAGCAGGCGACAGCGACCCCTGGGCTGGCTTGGCGTCGGGGGGCCATGGCCGGGGTGCCCTCAGAGCCCGGGGTAATCGCTGGATCGGAGGGCAAGACGCGGCAGGACTGGGCACGGGAGCTGCGCGCTCTGGGCCACTCTGCCGCCGCAGGTCTCAGTCTCCGGCCCCGGTCAGTCGCGGCGCCCAGAAGCCGAAGAGTGAATTTCCTGTGTTTTCGACGAATGCCTCTAGGTCCTCTCCACGCTTTTCATATCCCAGACTTACTGCCCCATCGCCCGCCCCTTCGCGCGCTCGGTCTCTGAAATCCCACTGGCAGCCTCCCAGGCTCTGTCCGAGACATGGACAAATAAAGCCAGCTTCGCGGGTTCGTGTTTAGGCTAAAGTCCACGGAGTGCAAAGCAAACCTTAAAGGGACATCTGCCTTTCATTGAGAGGGTGATCCCGCTCTTCGTGCCAGCTCCCTAAGGTGGTAGGAAGGCGGGCGAGGGCTGGACCTTCGGGAGGGTGTCGCCAACCCATGGCCCCGCCTTCACACCCCTTACTTCTCCCTGGGTCTTAGCAGGGAGGGCACTTTCATAGTGCCGGGGCTCCTTGGCCCTTAAGGGGAGGCTGCTTTCTTGGGGTCAAATTGCTGCTTTCTTGGGGTCAAACTGCGCAGAAGGAATTAGACAGTCTCTGAAAGGGAGCACATTGGTATCCCCACCTCCCTCTCCTGCGGACAGTTGAACTTCGCTGTCTGTTGTCTAGCACTGAGAGAGAGAGAGAGATAGAAAGAGAGAGAGAGAGAGAGAGAGAAAGAGAGAGAGAGAGAGAGAGAGAGAGAGAGAGAGTGTGTTGTGCAGAGGGGGCTTCCACTCTGACACGCCCCCACAGAGGGTTTTGCTTTCGCTTATGTAGAGTTTGCTTCGTTTATGGTGATTTGTGGTTAAACGGTGGTTGCAGCTAAACTTTTCTTTGGGAAGACTGTAAGTGGGAGAAAAGGAGAAAGAAACAAGAATGCGAGAAAAGAAAAAGAAAGGGAGAAAGATAAATGCAAGAGAGAAGAGGGAGGTTAATGAAGGGAGGCAAACAGTCTCCTTAGAAATGTTTATGTGTGTGGGCTATTTTGTTTAAGTTGAATTAGGATGTTTGTACACTGGGAATTGAATCTAATAAAGAACTCGGGGCACTGTTTTATTTCTTCTTGTTATAGACTTTTAAAAGTAAGAGTGCATTAAATCCTGCTCATGTTACTCCTTCCTCCCCCAATCCCACTCTCTAGGGAACTGAAAATTGGGACGTTAAATTGACAGGTCAAAATGTTGGAGACTGTTACCCCATCTGGGGAGACCCAGGCCAGAAAAGGCGCTTAAGAATTTGCAATGCTTCCCTTCCTTGTTGGATGAGTTGTAAAACCTCCCTGAGTCAAGAGCCACATTCATATGTTAGCTTCACCTGCTGTTTTTTGTTTGAAGCAGCTGTGTCTTAATGGTTTTGAGAATTTCAAAGAAAGGGAAGGAGTGTATAAGTGGATTTGTGTTTACAGATGGTGGAGGGAATCAAATCAATTCATTTCAATTCAAAGCAACAACTAATCATCTCTCAGGACGAGGGCTAGGCAGGACAAGACTGCCACCCAAAGGAGGACTCTGCCTAGAACACAATCCAGGTGACAGCACAGGTAACCCAAGAGAAGGGAAGGGAGAAGCCCACAGAGATGACTGAATAGATTGCCACCAAATAGAAGATTGCAGAGTCTAAAGGTTGGAAAAAATAAAAGGTAAAGAAATGTTAATGAAGATAAACAAAATAGGATGTGCAGCCCTGAGAGGTTCAAGGCCATCAAATCTCAGTAACATGACCCATAAGAGCTAAGGAATTCCTCTTCTATTTGATGTACGAAATGATTACCCAATAAACATATTTAAAACACTATCCCCCTGTTTCCAGCTTTCATATTTTCATTTCTTAGTCCTATTTTCAAAACTGCACAAATAAATATCTAGAAAAATCTCATGTTGGATCATAGTTCAAACCCATTAGACATTACTTATGCTCCTTTGCCTGCATTCAGTGGTCTCATATCCCAGTTTGGCTTTCCAACCCATCTTCATTAACCTGTATCATCGCCCTGCCTCCTGCTGTTCCTTTCCTGGGAACTCCTTGACAAGGAATCTGTACATCTCATCTCCCTGTCTATAGTTTCAGTTATGTCTTATGCTTCTCAGTATGGCCCATGGGGTTTGCACAATAATCAAATACTGATTAACTGATTAATGTGTAGACATTCAAAGATCATGATAAATACTTTCTCCAAAATCTCTTCAAATTGCTCAGTGTTTTCATAAACATATAATAGTGTGAGTATATTTGTAAACCTATGTGTATACGTGTATATACATGTGTACGTACATATATACATATGAATATATGGGGCTCTAGAATTACAGTATTATTGAATTAGAAATGAAAAGAGAAATTATAAAATTATAGCTTATTGAAATAAAGTAGGGTTAAAACATACTTATAATATGACCAAGGTTATAATTACTGGGAACTTTAGCTTTCTTTTTGGGGGTTAATACTTTGAATCTAAGTTTTTGAAAATCTTCTCTAGGACTTGCAAACTAATGGTGATAATCAGCACTACCAGTGCTGTGGTTAAAGTTAACTTCTATATGTGTTATGAATCTATGGCAATATTTATTAATCTTCCTCATTTCACATCAGTGCAAATATAAAGACTGAGAAAATAGCTATTGCTGGAGAATTAAATTTAGAATCAGTGCTCATTTTCTGAACTTCAGTAAATCAAACCATAAATCAAAGTCAGGCAAGATATTCTCTTAACCAATTTTATCCTGACAGGAAGACATCTTATTGAGTAAACTGAGGCTTAGAGAAGATAAAGACTAGGGTCAAAAACTAGTCATTACATGGAGTCACTCGACAGCAAATGTTAAGCTCTAGACTTTGTACGATGTACTCTTCTATTTTAAATGAGATCTAATCTGATCAGATCTCTTTGACAGTTTGGAAATACGGGTGAAAATTAGAAGTACCTTGAGAGGTTAGAGACCGAACTGATTAAGAATTTAGAATATGGAGTCTATAAAATGACGCAAAAGTAATTGGGATTGATATCTCAAAAATAAAAACATACATTTCATACTAAAGTATTCTCCTTAGAGGTAATCTAATATATTACAAGTATAATTACTGGAGTAAGTAGGTTCTTGAGTTAAACATCTTGGATTCATGCCCAGGAACCACCATATGGTAGCTATGTGATCTAGGAAAAGTTATATAGCTTCTGTGAGGTTCAGTTTTCTCAAACATAAAATGGGGTTAAAAATACTGCCTCTCTCTGAAGATTATTGTGAGGATTAAATGAGACAAACCTATGAAGCATTTAGCAAAATGCCTGGATTAAAGTAAATAGAAATGAATAATTCTTCTTCCCAGTTGGGGAGAATTAGAATTAGACAGTGGGAATATAGGACAGGTTTTGTGTGTTGTGGGCCATAAGAAGTGACGCCATTTGATGGGCATCAAAAGAGAGCGTTAGTTTGGCCAAAATCACCTCTATCGACTCTTGTTATTATTTCTGGAATCCTCACCTGGAATCCTTACTTTGTATTAGGGAATTATCTTGAAGATATCCCAATAAAATAAGTATACATTAAGACATCAGAAGCCATTATGACATTAACAAGGATTTACTTTTCAAATTAGCTAGATGTCAAGGGGATTTTTTAACAAGAAAATAACATTTCACTAAGGGGTTGGGGACAGGAAAGGGTCTAAGAATTCTGCTTCTGGTGAAGGCCAGGGTTCTTTGGTAGTTAGATCATGGGTTCTCAAAGCCACAGGATAAATAAGGCACTCCCATCTGGGTAGAAGGGTGGTATCAATTTTATTCAATAGTAAATACTTAAAAAAAATTTTTATGTTAAAATAACAGATTTTTATAAGAAAAATGTAAAAGGATGTTTTCAAAAAGTTAAATATGAGGTTTAAAATACATTTTAGTACAGTTTCAAATAGTGCTTTCTTCCCCCTTCCTCAACTCCGAGGTATTAAGGGTGGGTAGTATTGTCTAAGCTGCTTCTGTTAAGATTTCATAAAGTTTCAGGTTTTTAAATTTTACTATGTATATATTCAGGGAGTTGCTCTCCAAGACAGTGATGCTAACTCACAGAGCTAACTCATATGGGCAACTTAGTTTAGTTGAATAATATTTATTTATTTATTTATTTATTTATTTATTTATATAAATAAACAAAACAAAAAAAAAAAAACTTAAAAAAAAAAAAAAAAAGAAAGAAAAGAACATGCCTTCGTCACCTATAATGTGCGACATATCATGTAGGACCATTGTATTAAGCTTATTTATTTATTTATTTATTTAAAAGATTTTATTTACTTATTTGAGAGAGAGTGTGAGAGAGCCTGAGGTGGGGGGGGGGAGAGGGAGAGGGAGAACCTCAGGCAGACCCTCTGCTGAGCATGGAGCCTGACATGGGCCTCCATTTCATGACCCTGAGATCATGACCTGAGCTGAAATCAAGAGTTGGAGGCTTAACCAACTGAGCCACTCAGGCACCAGAGTTGAATAATTCTTAAGTTCCTGCTGTGTACTGGACTCCAGGGCTATGCTCTGCAGAGGCAAAAATGGGTAGAACACTTGTTTTTCTACTGAAAATCTGCTGTCCATTAATTTCTTTCACTTAGAACTAGAGAGAGAAAACAAGCAGTTTTATTCTCAATTATAACATTGACATGTTTCATTTTAAGCCTGTTAAATTAAGCAGTCTAGTGGAATTACCATATTAGTGTTATTACTTCAACTTGAAAGAACCCATGATTGCTTCTTCTATGACCAAAACAAAGTCACAATGATGTGTAGCTTAAACTTCACTACCGACCAAACCTTTTTTTTCTTCTTCTTTTTTTGTTATTGCACAATGTTCTTGTGCAAATGTTTTTTCACTTAAAATATAAAATAGGTGTTCCTCCCACCCTATTTCCTGAACAAGTCTATGCCAGAAACTTGGTCCAAAGACATTTGGGCAACTGGTACTTAGGAAAAAAAAAACACTGAATTTAGAATCCTGGTGAAGGACAGTTCTAAACACTGTAGGAAACTCCTAAAACTTATTGGCAGACTTCAACATAAGTGACACACTAGGGCTGCACTGGGGGAGGGAGTACCAGGGTGGTGCCCTAGCAAGAATATTTAAGTCATGGCACTCTTGACTCACAATAACCATCACTAATGAGCAGTAACATTTTAGTTGCATTGCCAGATTCCTTAATTTGCAATGTGAGTTAATTATTTTTTAAGCTATTAGTAAATTCTGGGATTATTTGAGCAGGTCGATTTAATGTAATTATTTTCCTTTCATCAGTTTGTAAAGAGTTAAAGCAAGTAAGGTGGGCTCTAAAATCTCAGGACTGGAACAAATAAATTATTACTTAGTAATTAAACCAAGAAGATTGATATTTCTTGTAATAGGACTCGGTCACTATATATGTGGGGAAATACTCTTGTAGTTAATAAAAAATAAATACATCAAGAGAAAGGGAGTCTATTATTTGGCTTTGAAATAATAACACTTAAATAGCTTGTTTTACAAATTATGTGGCTATTTATCATCTGCTCTACTAGACCATAACTTATACCAAGACAGTCAATTACTCATTTTTATTGCATGCAGCATCTGCCCCCATGTAATTCATTCATTCAAACATTCGAACCTTTATGGTGTTACCTCTGTGCAGCAGGAGGTCTTCTGGACCCCAGCATTCAGAGATGTTGAAATGCTTGGCACTATCCTCAAGAACATTCACAAGATACCTAGAGATATGCATAGAATGATCTTTCTAATTGTGTCTGATGGGCCACAGAACAGAGCATAAAGTCAACAGGAAGAAAAAGACAGGGCTTCATAGAGATTACGGCACTGAAATGTAGTCTTGCAGGAAATGGGGAGAGAGATTCATAGGCAGAAGAAAAGGACAATGGGCATTCCAGGCAAAGGCAGCATGAAATGGATGAATAGAATGGAATAAAAGTTAGGAAAGGCAGGGCGCCTGGGTGGCACAGCGGTTAAGCGTCTGCCTTTGGCTCAGGGCATGATCCTGGCGTTACGGAATCGAGTCCCACATCAGGCTCTTCCGCTGTGAGCCTGCTTCTTCCTCTCCCACTCCCCCTGCTTGTGTTCCCTCTCTCACTGGCTGTCTCTCTCTGTCAAATAAATAAATAAAATCTTAAAAAAAAAAAAAAGTTAGGAAAGGCAAGTGAACTTCTGACCAGATTTGAAAGGATCTTTAAAAGGTGCCAAAGAATTTGGACTTCTTATAAGCATAGAATATTTTCATAGTTCTGAGTAACATATGCAAAGATGTTTTCTACTCTGTATTAATTTTTTCTCTCATATGTTTTCTGAAGTGGTATGATTTACTCTAATTTTTGTAGTAGAGGAAATGAAATATATTAAAGCCATGAGGCATACTGTGAACCTTCTAGTCCCTGAATTTTTATGCAATGCCTTCTTTAAGGAAATTTATTATTATTTCTTATCAATAAATACAATTATATGCACTAGCAAAATAAAGGTGGAAGGTTGGACATTTATCTCTGACCAAAGAGTATAAATAATCCAGAATAATAATCTTTGGTAATCCTTTTAAACTTTGAAGAAGATGAAAGTGAAACCACTATCACAATTCCAAAAGAACTTTTAGATAGTCCAACTGGACACATAGAGTAGATATGTAAACATTAAAGATATACTGCCAATGTTGGACATTTCATGCATTTTGGTCCCAAAGTTGGGATGAAGGGAGCCACGAACTCATAATTATCCAAGTCTTTGTTCTGTGTAGCGAGGACTGATTTGAAAGGCCTTACACTGAAAGAGGAGATCCAGGGGCTTTTCATGAAAGAGCCATGATTATGTGATCTGTATCCAGAAAAGGAAAGTGTGGGCAGCCAAGAAGATAGAGCCAGAGACTGGGAGTCAAAAGCCCACTAAAACTGCCAGGGTAAAGCAAGAATGAAAAGGTAAGTGTGAGAAGGCAATGAAGATGGAAGCACTGTGAAGCAAGATTTGAACTGGCTGGGAAAATTAGTTTCTAAGGCCATAAATACCAGCATCTGCCTGAGTTTTTCTTTCATGTGGACTCAGATGTGCTACAAGGGAGCAAGAGAAGAGTTTAAGATACCTACTATGGAGCTATTAATCTGAGCCATTAAAAGTAATAGGAACAGTAATTCTAGTATTGGTGTATTAGTAAGGCTAATAAAAATGACAATATTAATTAAGCAACTATATATTTATATTGCAGAGAAGAATTTCAGTCATAAAAAATAAGAAGTATAAAAAATGAAACTATTTTTATACTACATTTTTCTCTTGAGCTTTCCATACACAAAGAGATAATTCAGCGTTTCCCTCTCCTCTTCCTGACCCCTCCCCCTTGAACTGCCTTTTTAAAAAAATTTAANTCCTGCTGAGAAGAAAAGAAAAATGTATGAATATATGACCAAAAGAATGAGTTTTAATTTTCACAGAAGCTATAGAAAGTTGTTGAATTCCTTAGGTGAAAAAGTCATAAAGGATATAAGAATGGAGAGAAATTGGTAGAGCCTGAGATGGAGAAACTGGACATAGAGCTACTATAAAGACAAGGGTGGAAAGCATTCAGACATGGCCCAATCCATATTTAAAGCAGTGCTTCATTTGCTAGCACCTAGCAATTGCACAGGAGTCTATTCAGTACCTCCCTATTATTCATGGACCTACCAGCTGCTGTTGAGTAAGCAGAATATATCATCCATGCCAGGATCATTAACAATAGCCAGCTATTGCGTTGGCTTAGGGATGGCCCGAATCAATCCACGTATGACTACCCATGAATACAACATAGCTGCCAATAAGAACATTTCTGGAATTATGGGGTAAGTAAGGCACCTCCAAATAGCCACTCCTCTATAAAAGTCATGACAACATTGGCAAAAATTGTCAAAATCAACTTTTTCCAAAGTCTGAAATAAACAAAGAGTTTCAGTTTTTTTAATCAAAAAAGGCAGCTAAATTTTAAAAATATAGCTTATTCTTTGAGAAAAAGAAATACAAGTTCAGAGACCTGTGGGACACTATCAAGTATACCAACATATGCATGATGAAAGTCCCAGAGAAGAGACAGCAAGGGGCCAAAAAGCATATATGCAGAACTAATGTCTGAAACCTTTCCAAATGTGGTGGAAATTACTAACACTCATATCCAAGTAGCTTAATAACTCAAACTAAGATAAATCCAAGGAGTTTCACACTTTGACTCATCATAGTCAAACTTTCAGAAGCCAAAGAGAAAGAGAGAATAATGAAAACAGTAAGAGAAAAGTACTCACCATGTACAAGGGATTCTCAATAATATTTACTGCTGACTTCTCTTCAGAAATCATGAAGACAAGAATAGAGTAGGAGGACATATTCTAATTGCTGAAAGAAAAAGACTATTAACCATACCCAGAAAGACTATTCTTCAAAAAAGAAATTTAGATATTCTCAAATACAGAAATACTGAGACAAGTCATTGCTAGCAGAACTACCCTCCTGCTAGCAGAAGATATACTAAAGAAGTCTTTCATTCTGAAGTGAAAAGATACTAGACCATAACTCAAATTTATGTGAAGAAATAAAGAACACCAGTAAAGTTAATTAAATATCTAACTGTGGAAGAAAATACAAACATATTTTGTTTCTTTTCTCTTATCACATTTAAAAGATAACCACATGAGAGCAGTAATTATAATACTATGTTGATGGACTTGTAATTAATATGATGGCATTTGCATGACAATAGTAGCACAAAAGAAGGGGGACATGGGACTATATTGGAGCAAAATTTTTGTTTACTATTGAAATTAATTTTAACTAGATTTTTTAAAGTTAAGATGTTAATTGTAATCACTAGGGAAACTGAAGAAAATAACTAAAAAAATTTAAAGGAAATTATCATAGTATGCTATAAAATATCTGTTTAACAACAACAACAAAGGCAGTAATGATGGACTTAAGGAATTTTCCTTACATCATTTAGAAATTAACTCAAAAGAGATCAGAAACCTAAATGTAAGAGCTAAAACTATAAAACACACAATAGAAATATAGCATTAAATCCTTATGACCGTGAGTTAGACAATTGTTTCTTAGATATAACACCAATATCTCCAGTAATAAAAGAATAGATAAACAGATTAGATCTTTTTAAATTTTAAATCTTTCTTGTTTTTAAAACTTCAAATGACACTATCAAGAATGTAAAAAAAAAACCTACATGATGGGAGAAAAAAACCTACATGATGGGAGAAAATATTTACCAATCATAAATTTGACAAAGACCTAGTACCCAGAATATACACAGAATTCAACAAAAAAAGGCAAAAAATAACCCAATTAAAAATGAAGTTTATAAATATACATTTACATAAAGAAGATATAAACATAACCAATAAGTAGTGAAAAGATGATAAACATCAGTTACTGGAAAAATCAAAACCACAATTACATTCAATGCAATCCCTATCAAAATACGATCAACGTTTTTCACAGAGCTGGAACAAACAATCCTAAAATTTGTATAGAACCAGAAAAGACCCCGAATAGCCAGGGGAACATTGAAAAAGAAAACCAAAGCTGTGATTATCAAGACAGCATGGTACTGGTACAAAAACAGACACATAGATTGATGGAACAGAATAGAGATCCCAGGAATGGACCCTTAACTCTTTGGTCAACTAATCTTTGACAAAGCAGGAAAGAATGTCCAATGGAAAAAAGACAGTCTCTTCAATAAATGGTGCTGGGAAAATTGAACAGCCACATGCAGAAGAATGAACTGGACCATTCTCTTACACCATACACAAAGATAAACTCAAAATGGATGAAAGATCTAAATGTGAGACAAGAATCCATTAAAATCCTAGAGGAGAACACAGGCAGCAACCTCTTTGACCTTGGACAAAGCAACTTCTTGCAAGATACATCTTTAAAGGCAAGGGAGACAAAAGCAAAAATGAACTATTGGGACTTCATCAAGACAAAAAGCTTCTGCACAGTAAAGGTAAATAATCAACAAAACTAAAAGGTAGCCTACGGAATGGGAGAAGATATTTGCAAATGACATTACAGATAAAGGGCTGGTATCCAAGATCTATAAAGAACTTCTCAAATTCAACACCCAAAAAACTAATAATCCAGTCAAGAAATGGGCAGAAGACACTTCTCTAAAGAAGACACACAAATGGCCAACAGACACATGAAAACAGTATGAAGGTTCCTCAAGACGTTAAAAATAAGCTACCCTAAAACCCAGCAATTTCACTACTAGGTATTTACCCCAAAGATACAGATGTAGTAAAAAGTATGGGCACATGCACCCCAATGTTCATAGCAGCAATGTCCACCACAGACAAACTGTGGAAGGAGCCAAGATGCCCTTCAACAGACGAATGGATAAAGAAGATGTGGTACATATATACAATGGAATATTACTCAGCCATCAGAAAAGATGAATAACCACCATTTGCATCGACGTGGATGGAACTGGAGGGGAATATGCTAAGTGAAATAAGTCAATCAGAGCAACACAATTATCATATGGTTTCACTCATATGTGGAATATAAGGAATAGCATGGAGGACCACAGGGGAAGGGAGAGAAAACTGAATGGGAAGAAATCAGAGAGGAAGACAAACCATGAGACTCTGGACTCCAGGAAGCAAACTGAGGGTTACAGAAGGGAGGGGGGCTGCAGGGATGGGATAACTAGGTGATGGACATTAAGGAGGGTACATGTTGGGATGAGCACTGGGTGTTATATGCAACTAATGAATTATCGAACACTACAACAAAAACTTATGATGTACTATATACTGGCTAACTGAACATAATAAAAAACACACATGAAAAAATGCTCCATATCACTTGACATCAGGGAAATACAAATGAAAACCACAATGCGATATCACCTTACACCAGTCAGAATGGCTAAAATTAATAAGACAGGGAACCACAAATGTTGGTGAGGATGTGGAGAAAGGGGAATCCTCTTACACTGCTGGTGGGACTGCAAGCTGGTATAGCCACTCTGGAAAACAGAATGGAGATTCCTCAGGACATTTATCCTACAACCCATCAATTGCACTGCTGGGTATTTACCCCAAAGATACAGATGTAGTGAAAAGAAGGAGCACGTGCTCTCCAGTGTTCATAGCAGCAATGTCCACAATAGTCAAACTGTGGAAGAAGCCGAGATGTCCTTCAATGGATGAATGGATAAAGAAGCTGTGGTCCATATATACAATGGAATATTACTCAGCTATCAGAAAGGATGAATACCCACCATTTACATCGACATGGATAGAACTGGAGGGTGTTATGCTAAGTGAAATAAGTCAATCAGAGCAAAACAATTATCATATGGTTTCACTCATATGTGGAGCATAAGCAATAGTATGGAGGACCACAGGGGAAGGGGGGGAAAACTGAATGGGAAGAAATCAGAGAGAGATAAACTACATGAGACTCTTGACTCTGGGAAACAAACTGAAGGTTGCAGAAAGGGAGGTGGGTGGGGGGATTGGGTAACTAGGTGATGGGCATTAAGGAGGGCACATGATGTGATGAGCACTAGGTGTTATACTGAACTGATGAGTCACACTGAACATTATATCAAATACTATACCTTGACTAATTGAATTTAAATAAAATAAAATCTGTCAGAATTAATGTCATTAAAGTGACATGTTACATAATTGAAAAAAAAAGATATTATTTCACACTCATTAGGATGATTATGACAGTAACAAGTGTTAGCAAGGATGTGGAAAAATTAACACTCTCATAGACTGTAAAATAGTGAAGCCAGTTTAGAAAATAGGTATTTCTTCAAAAAAGTTAAACACAGAGTTACCTTGAGACTCAGCAATGCCACTTCTTGGGGTGTGTGTGTGTATGTGTGTGTGTACTCAAGAGAACTGAAAACAAAATATCCATACAAAAAGGTGTACACAATTGTTCATAGTAGCATTATTCAGAATAATCAAACAGTAGAAACAACTCAAATGTCCACCAATTGGTAAATGGATAAATAAAATGTGCTATATCCATATATGGGGATATTATTGAGCCATAAAAAGAAATCAACTACTAACACATGATTCAACATGAGTAAATCTCAAGAACAGTCTAATTGAAAGAATCTAGATGCAAAAGGCCACATAGTGTGTGATTCCATTTATATTGAGAAGTCTAGAATAGGAAAATACATAAAGAAGGAAAAATAGATTAGTAGTTGCCAGGGCCTGGAGGGGTAGGAGAATCAGAGATGACTGCTAATATGTAAGGGGATTTTTTTTTTAGGATGATGAAAATGTTCTAAAATTAGATAATGGTGATGGTTGTACAACTCTGTGAATATGTTAGAAATCAATGGATTTGTATACTTTAAAAGGGTAAATTTTATAGGGGCGCCTGGGTGGCGCAGTCGTTAAGGCGTCTGCCTTCGGCTCAGGGCATGATCCCGGCGTACCGGGATCGAGTCCCACATCGGGCTCCTCTGCTGTGGGCCTGCTTCTTCCTCTCCCACTCCCCCTGCTGTGTTCCCTCTCTCGCTGGCTGTCTCTCTGTCACATGGATAGATAAAATCTTTAAAAAAAAAAAATAAAAAAAAAATAAAAGGGTAAATTTTATGTTAACATAATAAAGGTATTATTAAAAAATAATGCTGTGCTAATAAATAATTGATGGGTTGAGATCAAGAAGCCTAGTCTACATGCACAGTAGAATTAATGAAGAGAAGTTTATTCTTTAACTTTTGGTAAAACCAATTAGGATATGTATCTACATTGGAGTATGAGGAATAATCAGTGATTCATAATCACTGCTTGTTATGCTTTCCAGTAATGTGTAGAGATTTTAGAGCATAATATCTTGATTGTAAATTGTAGTCTAAAATATTCTGCAGCTAAGTGAAATAAGTCAAGCATAGAAAGACAATTATCATATGGTTTCACTCATTTATGGAACATAAGAAATAGTGGGAAGATCGGTAGGAGAAGGAAGGGAAGAATGAAGGGGGGGGGTAAACAGAAGAGGGAATGAACCATGAGAGACTATGGATTCTGGGAAACAAACTGAGGGCTTCAGAGGGGAGAGGTGTGGGGGAGTGGGATAGGCCGGTGATGGGCATTAAGGAGGGCACATATTGCATGGTGCACTGGGTGTTATACGCAAATAATGAATCATGGAACATTACATCAAAAACTAAGGATATACTGTATGGTGACTAACATAACATAATAAAAAATTACTATTAAAAATAAAGAATATTAGGGGCACTTGGGTGGCTCAGTCAGTTAAGCGTCTGCCTTTGGCTCAGGCCCAGGGTCCTGGGTTTGAGCCCTGTGTCAGGCTCCCTGCTCATCGGGGAGTCTGCTTCTTCCTCTTCCTCTGACCCTCCCCCTCATTTGTGCACTTGTTCTCTCTCTCTCAAATAAATAAATCCTTAAAAAAATTAAAAAAATAAAATATTCTGCAGCAATTTGGCTGCAATGCATGTAGATGCAAGACAAATGAAAAATAATACGTTCTTTTTTAATTCTCAACTTGTTGCATGTAAAAGTTCTAGAAAGCAACATGAATTACTATGTTGACAACAATTACAAACAGAAAAAATTAACTACCAGCCTTCTTCAAAATAAATACTGTTTGTTTAAATGCCAGTAGTTGGTTTACTATTTGGTTGAGGTACTGATTCAATAATATCTACTAATTAGAACACTGTATTAAGCAATATAAAATTGACCCAGATTATATCTGTTGATCACAACATTTTAAGGCACTTGTATGAAATAGACAAGAAAACAAATAGTACAGAGTATATTCAGTGAGAAAGATCTCAAGATACGAACACAAGACCATGGTCAAGATGAGCATTACAGAGAAATGCTCTCTCCATTTGCTCTCAGCCCTGTCAGTGAACCTGTGCTCATAAGTATCTTAATAAAGTTAGATGTCCTAAAATTGAAAACAGGAAGAAATACAGGCAATAAATCCCAATGAGTAAGCAACTTCTAGTGATCTCTAATTAACTCCTATTGCTTATTTTAAGAATTATTTGAACTCTTATTTATAAAACATTAGATTGAATTCAAAGCTGACAAAATGAAATAGACTTGAACTGACTCTGTATTCTACAAGAGTTTTAAGGGATTTTCTTACAATGGTTAAAAAAAAAAAAAGGAAGCCTTGACTGTTCTTCATTCAAAAACTAATCAAGGCAGTAAATGAAACAAGTCTAGTTGTATCCTAATGTTTAAAACACATGTACAACTATGAATGTACTTGTAAGCACACACACGTAAACACACATTCTAGCATATCACTCACAATATGACACTGGTCTATGCAGAAACACACACTGAGGTTAAGAATGCTCACCTACTTAGTTATATGTGGCCCTTTGCAATATTTTATCCTTTTGCTTCCTTTATTGACTTTACATTATAGCTTCATAGGCATCTAAGCAATACTATCTTTCACCATTGTTTGCAAAGCTTTAATCTCAGGTCATGATCACAGGCTCCATGCTCAGCAGGGAATCTGCCTGAGATTCTCTCTCTCTCTCTCTCCCTCTGCCCCTCTCCCCCGCTCTGTTTCTCTCTCTTTCTCAAATAAATAAATCTTTAAAAATAAATAAATTTAAGGAGTTATGACCTGTCATAAACATTCACAAAAAAAGATCTCAAGTGTCATTTATATGACATTTTATAATTATTGAGAATTGTTCCATTTATTTATTATATTTGGTTTTTATAATTTCCCCATTATGAATGTTGGGTAGGTATCTCTAATTTACTTTTCAGAAATCCAGAGTCATACAATGAATGGAATTGCCAAAACTGATATCTAACCCTGGAGGTTTTGTTTTTTTATTTTTATATTCTGTGTATCCACAATCTGGGAACATTTTAAAAAGAATTTTTAGAGAATTTGCTTTATGTTAAGCTGGTATTTTAATTCTTGTCTGTTTGTAGTAAATACACACAAAATATTCAAATAAATCTCTAGGACACATCTGTTTCCTGTTCATTGTGCACGTCATGTTATAAGCTTTTGGAATGAAAAGTGGCATTTAAAAACCTCAAGAAATGACAATAGCAGCAGCGATGATGCTTTTCAGCTCTTACTGATAACGTGGGAACTGATTATTTATCTCAAAAAGTTTTTATAAAATAAAACAAATTTTGGAACATATCAGCCAGAAAACAAACCTTGAAATGATAAACCTTGAAACCAAGAGCGATAGAGAAGAGTTTCAAGAAAGAACTCAGTGATTTTTAGACATGCTAACGTTTTTTAAATGCTTGCTCAGGTTCTTTTATTAATTCTATGATGCTGTCACATGTTGATGCCTGTGTGCAATACATATTATTCTATCTTTTAGGTAACACAGGTGGTTGAAGCATCAGAACATATTTCTACCTAAATAGTTAAATAGCTTTTAAACAGTCACATTTTTGGCAGGTTACTAATTTGTGATTTGGAAAAGAATTGATTATAGTTTGCCTTGGTTCTTAATTTACTAAATTAATAAATCTTAGCTTAGACCTAAAAATATAACTGATTTGAGAATTAGAATCTTTGATAAGAAAACATGCCTAACTTTACCTTATTTTAAGTACAATCTATTTATTATTTAAACATACACCAGACATTGAGAACTAAAAAAAAAAAAAAAAAAAAATCATACTAAGGCAAAGAAGAAATTGCCTCTTTCTTCTTTCCTCTCCCTTACTTCCACTTCTTGTCTCCTTCAAGGGAAGTTTTCTGTAGTCTGGTTATTTTCTATAGAAATCAAGGGTCCCTCACTAGGAATGAGGCCTCTCTGATCATATATATAAATATATGTATGTATGTATGTATGTATGTATGTATGTATGTATGTATGTATATGCATGTATTTATCTCCCATTCTGTCAGCCGTGACCCAGCAGATAATAGAAGTTACAGCCAGCTGGGAGTTCAAACACAATTCATTAGAGGGGCTGTTTACAGAGATGTAGTTAGGGCTGAGGGAACCAGTAAGGCATGTGGAACCATGAACTATTCCCACTCTTAGGTATCCAGGTACAAAGGAAGGCGATGGCATTACCAGGAGATGGCATTTTCAAGAGTCTTGGAAGGGCGTGGGTGTCCAATAGAAGCTGTCCTTGTAGAAGGAGGCAGCCAGTAGTGTGGAGTGAGGGTGAGGATAGAGCCTAGCATAAGAGAGAGCCAGGAAGGGAAGCAGAAAGCATCTACCTTCTCCCTTCTTGTGCTCTCTCCAACATCCTGCCCAAGGCTCCTATTGGCCTAACCTTCTAGAGAGTAAGGGGATTTGGGTAGTGCCATCCATAGGGGTTAGTCTCCTCTGGGACACACAGAAAAGTGGAAAAGGGCAAAGAATGGATCTGGGGGTGGGTAACAAATGGGGAATAACCAACTACCATCTCCAGTGTTTCATTTTATTAGTCTGGCGGCCTAACTTGCTAGGTGAATTGACCTCTCACAGCTTTGTGCTCTTACTTAAGTGAGCATTTCTTCCCCAAAGGCTGGGACAATGAATTATCTGTGGGGCCACCTGACTAAAGTAGGCAAGGCTTCCCTCTGTCCCTGCTCTTAAGCCCTAGGCTCCAAATTATTGGTAGTGGTGCTTTGGGGTGATAAATTTTCTAATAGGTCCCTCTAATTTTAGGCTTTCCACATCTCAGAGTTAATTTATGAGGATGAATCAAAGTCAGGGCCATAATCTTGAAGCAGAGTTCCTGGGGGCTCTTATATAGAGTTTGATTTGCTGTGATGGGCTACAGCCCTCTCAGCTAATTTCAATTAGATTAGGACTTTGATTATCATATTGGCCTGTACTTTGAGACTGATAGCAATTCCTCAGAGGTTCCCAGGGACTTTGGTTGTGCTCAAAGCACCAGTAGGCATATTCCAGTTAAATGAAAATATATAGACTAGAAGGGCCCTTGTCCAAAACTCTGAAATATTGTTTTCATAAAATAAAAATGTTTTGAAACCGAATTCAATATTCAGTCTTGTTTAACACTGGAGGTTCAGATCATATACACTCATTCAATTTTGTGAAAAAATATATTTGAAATAAAATTTATTGTGTTACATTTGTGTGCAGCTCTGGTTCTAATTTTAGGAAAGAAAACTTCTTGCCCAAAGGCACTGGAATCACCCTTAAAAATGCATCTGTTTGGTATAATGTAAGTATGAACTAATATGAAGATAATTAAATATTATTAATGAATCTTATTTTCCCATGTTTTAAAGGTTGTTTAAATTCACTTCTCTAGGAAGTAAGGGAGACAATTGCGGCCAACGCATGGAATTAACTGATACATTCTACTGAATGACACTATTAATCCAATGAGACTCCAGAATAATTAAATAGTTTCAAAATATGAAGACAATTATGACCAATACTATGATTGCTATTACTACAAAAATGTTCTTCTGTAGTTTTCCTCTTATGTCAAAAATACAGTGATAAAGTTGAAGAGGGAAATACAAGAAGAGAATACTTCAAAAGAAAATTTGAAACTTACAAATAAAGGAAACAAGGATATTAGATTGTTCTGCTATTGAATGAGCCACCCTTAAGATTCTGCTGCGTGATGGCTCAGTGTACCAAAAATGATCTGGTCAATCAAGATTTAATAGGGAAGGATCACAAAATCTCAGCTCAAACCCCCCTGTCTTTAAATTCAGATTTTTATTGGCTCATTTCTCAACACAAACCGTGAGGCCCTCTTTTAAGTGCTGGAGTAGGGAAAGCGTTGGGGACATAGAGAGTAAGGGAGGGGACATGTTAGGGGGAGATCTGGTTGGTTAGCAGACAAATCAAGGGAAGCAAGAGAGATCAGTGCTATCTAATAGCCCCACGACCTGCTCCTCATAGCACAAAATACTGGAGAACACAATGAGTATGTTTTCTAAGCAGCTGAACAAGTGGGGTCATGAAATGTTCACATGCAGGAATAGGAATATGGGGCTACTGTTTCAATTGTGAAAATCTGAGGGTGGGCAAGGAGAATAAAAATCTGTGCTTTTGTTTTATTTTGAGGAGGCTGATAAAATACTAAATTACTAATAGAAGAACATAGCAGGTCAGAGGGTTGGGGCAGAAATCTGGTGACAGAGAGAGGCTGGTAGTAAAGGGTTTCCTTTTTAAATTTAGTTTGTAACTACAATTTAAAACTGATTATATATCTCAATAAACCCTTTAAATCTGTTTATCAGTAGGATCTGTCATATCTGTTAAAAAGATATTCATTATTCAGGAACTTACAAGAAGTCTTCAGAATTTAGCAGAGTATATGAGAAGCTTATGCTTTAATTCCTTGATTCCGTGGTTTAATAAATACTTATGAAGCACCTACTACATGCACAGCATTATAAGTCACTATAAAAATATTTGTCACTTAATATAAATTTTTTCTCTATTCCAGAATCTTTAATTGAATGAGTCTCTCATGCTCTGTGTGTGTGTGTGTGTGTGTGTGTGTGTGTACGTTTTAGATGTTTTCTTATATAAAAATGGAAAGACATATCAATGTGTTTTGTAAAGATAACTTTTCTAGAAAAAAGCCATGACCTGCTGAAAAACTTTTGGACAGCCACACAGTAACACAAAAAGTCAGCCTTGTAAACAAGGGTTTCTGGAAGTTTGATTTATAAGGTCCTCCACCCATTTTCCTGTCACACAGGATATAATGGCTTTTGTTGAAATGCGGTGTGACACTAAATAACTGGCAATTACCGAATGTGTTGCTTATTATTTGGATCACTCTATAGAGCTACATTTACAGGAAATCAAATAGCTTTTAATAGATATACTGTATTGATATCAAATAATAGATACAATTAAGCTTTTGTTATTGAACTATACAGGCATAGAGACTAATATTTCATGCATGCCAAGGATGGCTTTATTTTTTAAAAATTCTGTATTCATAGTCTAGGTGCAGAGTTAATCACTTTCTATGAATCAGAATTAAGACCTATGATCCTGTTTTATTTAATCATTGCCTCCTAACATAAGTTCTGCTAGAATGAGCTGTCATTTAACAGTGGACCTTCTTCAGGGTTGTTGATGACTTAGTGGGAGTGCAATAATACATTTTAACCTAATAGCTTACTCAAGCCACATTTGGTTGTTATTTTATTGAATTTTATATTTGGAACCAAGATTTTACATGCTGTTGGTGAATATATCTACTGTATTCTGTGTTATGATGGGAGTTTTGTTTTAAGGCCATAAGTTACTAAAAATGATTAATCATATCTATTCTCCTATTGTTTTTGACTGAGTCCACAATTGTAGGGCAGATTTGGGTACAGATTTAAGATTATTTAACTTTATGTGCTATATTCATTGAACACTATTCTATTACCTAAGTGACTGCTACTCACAGGTAGGAAGATTTGTACACATATCCATCCATCCATCCATCCATCCATTCATTTAATCTTCAGAATTTATTGAGCACCTACTATATTCCAACTTGTTTTTAGGTAGTAAATAAGACAGATACAGTCTCCGCCATCATGAAGCTTATCATTTGTTGGAAGGAGATAAACAATAAACAGTAAATGGATAAATAAGAAAACATATCACACACTAATAAATATTACACAGATAATTATTTTAGAGTTGTTACTTTCATTTGGATAGTTAGAAAAGACCTGTCCGAGAAAATGACATTTAATGTGTTTTTTGAATGAAGACAGCCTTTTGAAGTTCACATAGGTATCATCTGAGTTTATATGAAAAGCAAAGTCAAAAGTAAACTTAAATCAAATAAAATCTTTTAGTGCTACGAATTTTTCCTTACCCATTTCTGCATGAATACACACACCTTCGGTCAAGAAGACTGGCGAATGTGTGCAGATATGGAACAAAAGTGGAATTGGAAAAAAATACATCCAGGAGTAAGTTGCATTAAAGGTGAGTTATTTGCAGAGGTGGATAGAAAGTAAGAATGAGCCATGACATGAAAACATGGAGGTTGTAGAAAGAAGGAGAACATGGGAACAACAAGAAAATTAAACAGGAATTTCCTTTTATTTCCCATCTCCCTACCCACTGGGCCTAGAGATGCAAAGGATGCCCTGACTGAGTACCATGGGCTATTTGTGTAGGGAGAGAAGGGGACTGCTAAGAGATTCAAGTCATTTGCATCCATGGTTAGTAGCACCATTTTATTCAGAATCTAACATTATATTTTACATTGTAAAATAGTAACTTTAAAAGATCAAATTAAGTATGTGTATCTAAGAGTTAAACAATCTTTAAATCACAAGAATAGCAACAATCTAGTTATATATATCCTGACTCTCCCTTCACAATAGATTTTTTGGGGGGGGGAGCATTAGTACTTATATGGAAATACCAGTTTCTTTTTCAAACTGTGGCTTCTCCATCTTTTCTATTAGTCTAAATGTGGAGCCCCAAGCCTTGTTAGGATGCATTCTTTTTTTTTTAAATCTCAGATTTGTATCTAAATGGCTCTTTATAATTGGACAAAATAAAACTGTGTTGAACAAATTTGATCATTACATGGAATGCCTAAGACTCAATTAAGAAAATCTATGAACCAACTTGTTTCCAATTTCTTGTTTGTGGTACATAAACTGAAATTGCAGAAAAACTAACCAGATAAAGTTGGGTTGTGCTCAGAGTTCAGTATCAACGCCAGACAATTTAAAACACTAATGTGAAGTGTTCACACAAAAAATGTCTGGTCTTTAGAAATGGGAGTGTGGAATTCATTAATATTTTGAGAATGTGTGGGTTCAATTTAAAATGTCTGTTTATGGGGATTACCTTTAATCTAGCCTTCCCTAGAAGAAAGGGGGAAGGGAAAGACATTGCATTACCTTGATCAGGAAAAACAAATCTTGTGATATTCCATTTTAAGACTGTGCTACACCCAGAGTGATAGATAGTAGAATATCTTGGTCTGCTTTTATAGCATGCCATCATGTTTTGTTGTTGAAATTACCAATCTGTTTTCAGGTAATGTTTACTTTAATAACCTTTATTGTACCCCTTATGAAAAAATAAATCTATGCAAATTAGACAATAAATATAAAAATTAGACAATAAGTAAAGTATACAAATTAGACAGTAAATAAAAATAAAATGATAGTCTTGTTGTGTGATAACCTGTTAGTAATGTTTAGAGCCTTTATTTTTTTAATTTTTTTTTTAAGATTTTATTTATTTATTCGACAGAGATAGAGACAGCCAGCGAGAGAGGGAACACAAGCAGGGGGAGTGGGAGAGGAAGAAGCAGACTCATAGCGGAAGAGCCTGATGTGGGGCTCGATCCCATAACGCCGGGATCACGCCCTGAGCCGAAGGCAGACGCTTAACCGCTGTGCCACCCAGGCGCCCCTGTTTAGAGCCTTTAAAATGGATTTTGATGCCTATGTGTATACATGGATATTTATAAAACTGTGACCATGCTATGCATACCATGTTCTTGTAATCTATTTTTCTTATGTAATTTCATTAAGTAATCTATTTTTTATGAACATATTTTCATGCCATTGAATATACTGAAATCATCATTTTTAATTACTACATTTTAGGGCATCTGGGAGGTTCAGTGGGATGTGTCCAACTCTTGGTTTCGGCTCACGTCATGATCTCAGGGTTGTGAGACTGAGTCCAGTATCAGGCTCTTCGTGTAGTACAGAGTCTACTTGATTCTCTCCCTCTCCTTCTTCCCCTCACCCTGCTCTCTTTCTCTCACTCACTCACTCACTCACTCACTCACTCATAAATAAATAAATAAGTAAAATCTTTTAAAAATTACATTTTATTGCCAGAAATGAAATATGCATCCTCTTCCATTAGTCACTTAAGTCATTTTCAATTTTTGTTATTAAAAATAATGTTCTAATGGCTCTAATCAGGGGCAAGCAGTGCAATAAAAGTACACATGATGGAGACTCAACCCAGTCCAAGAAGGTCAGTGAAAACTTCTCAGAAGCTTAAACCTCTAAGCTGACATATAAAAGCTGAGACCTGAGAAACCCATCTGTAAGTGATGAAGAAAGATATAATATAGGTTGAACATCCTTTCTCTTTATTCTTAATATTCTTTAATCATTACATTAGTAGAACATTCTTTAAATCCTTTCTTGTTCTCCCTGTCCTTCAGAATTCAGAAATAAATTTACTCTTTTCTCTCTTTCTCTCTCTCTGCCATATTAATAACAAGGTAGTTATTTGTATAGGTAAAATAAAAATGGTCTTCCTTTTCTTAGGATATAACTGAACAAACTGATTATACAACCAAATTGCATTTCTGGAGTCCCATATATGAGAATAGTCTTCTACTAAGGTATAGCAAGTTCACCATTTATGAATGAGGATACACTTGATTTGTGGAATCAATGCCTATAAAGCCCTACCAGGAAACTGGTCAGATATCTGTTCCACGGCTGACAAACTTAGCCTTAGATGTGATAAATGAGATCACTTCCTACCAGCCCAGGAACCCTGCAGGTTTGGGTATCTTGAAAACAGGAAAAGTCAATTGGCATTTGCTTCATCTTTGCTCTTTAGAATTTTAAAGTCCATTCCCAAGTCTTCTCCACAGAGCCTTAAGAAGAGACTGTGGATTTTATGAATTATAAGCTATGCCCCTTTAGCTGGACCCAGTGGTTGGGAGAACACAAGGAATAGTAAAGACCAAAAGATAAAAGAGCAAAGAAACTCACAAGATGAAAATTAAACATTATGATTTAAGCTAGAGTCAGGAAAAATAGTAAAGATTAAGTAAGGATCCAACATGGAAGACAAATTTCTACATTATAACACAGTTGTGGAGAGGGCCATGTCATGAGCCAGAGAAAATACAGAGAAATCAGAATTCCTAGATCACACATAACAACATACCAGCTGAGCTGGTTTTAAAATAGTGTTTCTGCTGTCACTTTAGTCCTGAATCAAATTGGGATTGTGGGCAAAGTTGTATTAATATTTGCTTATTTTAGGTTGCTTAGGATTTTATCAACTGGTTTTGTGTAGGTTATAGGAAACTGCCAGCGTATGAGGTATCGCTTTTGTCTGTTGCTTCTATTTTGGGTGAGGTTAGATAGGTGACATTATACTGTGACAAATAAGAATTGCAGCATGCAAGAAACTGGTCCACAAAAGCTTGTGGGAAATAAGAGGAGCTAGAGTTTGGAAAGAAATATTCTAAGGCAGATCAACTGTAGCCACCTGACTCCCTGTGCAGACTGAAAATTTTAGCAATATTTTCAGAACAGGATAATGAAATAAATATTTGCCAGCAAAAAGCTGACAGGTTTGATCAAAGAGATAATGATGAAAGGAGATGATGAAAAGATGTGATGAAAGAGACCAAAGAAGCTTTCATTGATTTAGTCATGTTCCAAAAGCATGTTAGTGTGCCTAGTGTCCACATTCATCAGACAAATACTGCTGTGAGTTTTCCAAGTTGGGTTCATTTCATGACATGACAAAGGAAATTACCAATGTTATAGTTTTTATACTCCTGACCATACCTTTATAGTGTATGCAGGAATTACAAGCAAAATATGGACAATTTGCTTATTTTGTGTGCAGTCAGCTGGATTGGAGGTGAAAACGTACTGAAGAGAATTTAAACTATATGTTGATATTATGGAATTTTTGGAGTTAAGGAGACTTGTAAGAACCAACTTGTCAGACGCCCCCAGGGATCATGGTATGGTAGTTTCTTAACTGATATTAGAAGATAACAACACAAATTAAACTTAATCATATGGAAACACCAAACAAGATAAAGACAAATCTACTTCCTTTAAGGAAGTAAAATATTCATATTCAAACCAGACTTGCAAGTTGAAAAAATGGAGATTAATTTTTTTTTAACCTGCCCTAAGTTTCCTAGAGTCGTAGATTGCCCAGATTTGCAGATATGTTGGTGTAAATGAAGGTTCAATTGCAGAGGAAGTTCTTAAGTTACAATAATATGAAACACACTTTAAGTTTTGGCAGAAATCCTTGGAAGATAAACCTCAGAGTCTTTCTAGATAATCACAAATCTGGTGTACCTACATGCCTCAATATCCAAAGTAACTGATGAAACTATAAGTGACCTTCTCTCAACAAGTTGACACACAAACCCTAGGATTCTAGAGATGTGCATATGAATCTTAAAACTAGTAAAATTAAAAAAAAAATAAAACTAGTAAAATATTTAGCTCTGTGACCAAACTGGGCAAACACAGCATAAACTATTAAAATATATCTGAAAATCACCATGGATGATGTTAATCCAGATTTAGAATTGGGATGAGCCTTGAATAAAAGTTCTTTAACTGTTCTTTAAACGCCAACACTGTGTTCTCACTACTTGATCAAAATTGATCAGTTAGTAGCACTGGGTCAGTTAAGAAAAAAACCTTCTGTATTTGAGAAATTGATTAAACCATTTATGTATTACTTTGGCTTGTTTTGTTCATTAATTGGGTTATATTTTAATTAACACTGTTATCATTAAAGGACTCATGAAGCCCACTCTTGTGGATTTCTGGTCATAGGACCTGCTATAGAAAACCATATGAAACAAAGGGCCATTGAGTTGGAGAAATTGCTTGGCATAAGACAGTTCCCTAAGATGTAAAAAAAGTAAATGAGGCTCTTTTGATTATAACAACATAATCTAATTTGGGGTAATTCTTACACTCAGAAAGAAAACAATCACCTGGCCACAGAGACAGTTTTAGGGAATACTAATACCTTTAAAGGGCCCACAAGCTCTCATCTTACTTCTCTGTTTCTTTCTGGCTATCTCTTCTATTCTCATTGTTATCTGGCCAATCTCATAAAAATTTAGAAATTGAAATTTTACAAATATAAAATTAAAAATATTTTAAAAACCAAACATCTGAAAGGGAGCATATCTGTTTGTTTTAGTGAAAAGCCAGACTACTTTATGGCTCAGAGGCTAATCCAAGCTGCAGTGCTCTTGGGCTAAGTACCCAGGAATGTCCCCAAGAATGAGTACTTCTCTGCAAAGGACAGCTTAGAGCTATTTTATTGAACATGTAGTTTATGGATGCTTGTGTGTGTTTATGAGGTGGGTTAGTGGTGACCAAGGAAGTTTCTGAGACATTAGGCATGACACATATGTCTACTATGGGTTAGCAGTCTTAGTAATAAATATTCTTCAGAAGAAAAAACAAACAGGAAGCTAGTGGGTTTCAGCTACTATCTACGAAGTGAGTTAGTAATCATGACTATAAAACAGAAATCACAAACTCAAAGAAGGCCATGGACTGGAGTATGAAAGAAATCCATCTTAAGTTGTTTTCCCACAGATACACATACTGTGTATATTAAAATATATAGGAATATTCTTCATTTCCTCAAAATAAATGTGATTCTTCTAATTTTTTCCCTTGAATTCATTACATCTCATTTTTGTTCTCATTTTTGATAGTGACATAGGGACAGAAATATTTTGCTATGATAAAATAAAAATGCAGATAGAATTAGATGATAAATGAAAGCTGACATGTGTTGGTGAAAGGGTAGAGAGAATTGGGGTGAACAGGAAACTCTAGGTTGTATAAAGGGATTCGTGCTATGTAGATTTTGTAGTTTTTATTCAAGAGTATGGGCTTAGTGTAGTAATATCTTCCAGTGTTTTAAAAGAAGTCAGAAATTCAGAATATTTAAAGGTAAGAAATCATCTAATTTTTATATGTTGGTTTCCCCCTCTCCCTCTTCCAATTCTTCAGTGGAAATTCTTCAAGGAAAACCTGTTTGGGGGCAGGAAACCATCCATAGGTCTCTAGCTTGTTACCATGTCTGGAAGAAGACAAAGTAAACATTTCCCTTTCTTTTTACTTTAAAGTAGTTTAGTAATTTTCTCTCAGTAAAAAAAAAAAAAATGGTGATTAGAAAAATGGGCTTGTTTGGGGATAGAAAGGGAGTTGGGTGCCAGGGAACCTCCTCCCTATTCAACAGACAGATTTTTTGGGTAGATATTCCCCACATAATAAAGAACTTAAACTTAAAAAAAAAGTGGTTTGAATCCTTGAGAGTTGGAATAAAGAAGAAAGAGATAAGGAGAAAAGATTTATCAAATATCTATTTTTATCACAAACTACGTGACTTTAGGCAAGTCATTTCTCTTGAGCATAAATTGTTGAATCCGTGGAATTAAAGTGCTAGACTATATCACAAGTTCTCAAACTTGCTTGACATAAGAGAACCTGCAATTAAAATTCTGGTTGATTTTTAATTTATCAAACTAGAAGAGATTGTACTAGTGGAAAATATGGTTAGATAGAAGCAAAATATAATCAACCATTTGCATGTGGCCATGATAAATCAAGCAGTTGCAATGACTATTTCTAGGTTTTTATATTTTCATCTATTTGCTTCTTGCTTATTGACTTTTGACATCTGTTAGTACTTGTTAGTTGATAAGTGACCATGGTACCAATATCTTAAGAGATATCAAAAGAAAAAATTAATTGAGAATATTATCTCTACCAACTTTCTGTTTCTGCAAATTGGGAAAAAATATTGCATTATTCAATTTTATGGTGGGAAATCTTGGTCTAGCCATTGTGGGAACATACTTTAGGACACTAGAGTAGGTTCCCTAAGGCCCCTTCCAGCTGTAACATTCCATGCATTTACATTTTTCAAATGTGGCCAAATAAGATCTTAGTTGGAGAGAATTTTTTTTAAAAAAATGAAATATAGCTGTGGGCTACTTTCTGCTAATTGAAACTGAGAAAACAGACATTTGAGGACAAGCGAAATAGTTTAAATGCATGTAAACCGTTTTGCAACAGTAAAGTTTTAAGGGTTTGTCAAATTTGTCTGTAATCCAATCTCCATCTAGAAAGCTCCATTAATTCATTTTACTAATTTTTTTCAGTGGATGCTGCCTACTAGGATATTTTCTATGTGCTGGGGATATAGCAATTAACAAAACTGAAGAAAATTCCCGTCTTAAGCAAGCTACATTAATGGAAAGAAATACGAAATAAATAAAATGCTAAAAATAGTATATTAGAGAGTGATAAGTTTTATGGAGAAAAATGAAGCATAAAGAGAGAAAAAAGTGCATAGTAGGGGCTATGTGCGGGGGGTGAATTTAAGATAAAGTAATCAGGAAAGTCTTCATTGTGAAGATGACTTTTGAGCAAAGATGGGAGGAAGGTCTGTGCAGGAATTCATGGTAAGAGAGTTAGGGTACAAGGGTCCTGAGCAAGGAGCATCCCTGTGATGTTCAGGAATCCAGTCTGTTTGGACTGGACTGACCGAGTCTGAAAGCAGTAAAAGATGAGATCAAGTAATGTAAGGGCTTACAGGCCATTTAGAAAATTTGGCTTTTATTCAGAGATGAAAGCCAGTAGAGGATTTTGAGTACAGTGGCATCATCTGACTTATTTTTTAAATATATGCTTTTCTGAGATGAGAGTAAAACAGGGCAAGAGTGGAAGGGAAATGAGTGGTGGCAAGGCAACTGTAATAATCTGGCTGTGAGGGGATGGTGGCTCTGACTAATATGGAGGTGATGAGAGGTGGTTAGATTCTGGATATATTTTAAAGATGGGGCCAATAGTATTAGCTGAAGAGATCAGATGTGTGGTGTGAAAAAAGAGAGGAGTCAAGTATGACTCCAAAGTCACCAAACACAAGCTCTTCCTTACTTGCAAATATACCTGTCTGAAGCCCAATAGCTTATGATTCTAATATAGTACACTCCTTCAAGTTTATTGTCAATTGTTCATTTTCTTCCTTCCTTTCAGAGGATGCCATGATCATTAAAGCCAGGACTGGGACCCACATCAAGATCATCTATAACCTATTGTCTTGCAAGGGGGCTACTGACTCTTATAAGCCCACTACCCTCCTCTGGTCCATAGTATTCTCTCTGCTTTATACTATCCTTGCATAGGATTTTCCATCTGGTCCACTGAGCTCAACCATCAGTACTTCTATCGACTCGTATGCTTTGTGCTCCTGGGTCCAACGCCTGTCATTCTATTTATCACTGAGTCATTGCTTCTAGTTATAGGGACAGCATCTTATTGAGAGCAAGTCTACCAACACCCACGGCATGGGTGATGGTGGGAACTGGCTCTGTGAGAAATACCCAGCTAAAACCCTAAGTGCTTAACAATGTTAGGTATTTTTTATTATTGTTATTAATTGCTATTGTTATTATTACAGATATTTGTTCAAGGAGTAGTATATTCCTGTTCCATAGACCTGCACTGTTTATTGTGGTAGCTACTGTTCATTTATATGTAGCTATATAAATTTAAATTAAAGTTAATTAAAATTAAATAAAATTTAAAATTCAGTTCCTCAGTCCCAGCCATATTTAAATTACTCCTTGTGTGGCTAGTGGCTATTGTATTGGACACTGCAGAATGGGGAAATTTAAATTATTGCAGACAGTTCCATCGGTGAGTACAGTTTTAGAGAATGCTTCCTATCTTACTACTGATTAGAGAGGAGAGGAAGTGGGTAGGATGTCACTATACCATCCAGATGAGTTTCACCATAGGTGAATTGTCCTTCCTAACCTCTCTGAAATATTTGGGGATTGTTTATACTAATGACTATGCCCTAGGCCTCTAGGGGCTTTCAGATTACCCTTGTTCCTTGATACATCTTTTAAAGGCAACGAGTACAGTTACAATATTGTATGTAGATGTTTACCCTGGAAATCAAGAACCTCTTACCACAACCCTTTGAGGTATCTGTATATGAAGTACAAGTTTTTTGGCTTGGTGCAACTCTTAGAAAATTTTTCAAATGACCTTTGCTTGAACTTAAAAAGTTAATGTACATTTTAAGGGAAATGAATCCCATGTTTTCGTTTATTTATGCTTGTTTTTCCAGCTTCTGGTTGAAGAGGACTTGTGTCTGAAAAATCTTTGGAGATTTTCAAATGAGGATTAATGTTAATTTTTCCCTCCAAAATAGGAAGTTAAGTTTGGTCATGGGTAAATGATCACAAAATCTCAAATGTTTCAGTTTGCCTTCAGAGCTCAGATTTATCAATTCAGAGTGGGTGTCAAACTTGGCAAGAGATGTTCTTTCATTCATGGGAATTAGTCTATTAATGAATTCTTTTCAAAAGATAAAGGGCAGGGTTGGATGATTTACATTAAAAACATTTAATTGTGAATTATAATGCAAACTGGAAATCATACACACTGTTGAGACCCTTTACAAAGGAGTAAGTGGAACTGGGTAAACCTGCTCCCACTTGTCTTTTTGGAGATGCTGTACTGAACTGACGGAACTGCAAGCCAGTGCCAACCCACTTTAGGATAACATCTGAAACCTCCCAGAACTTTGTTAAGTAGCCCAGTTAGACAGTCATTGCTGCACAGTGCATCTCATCACCCTACTACTCTGGCCACAGTTGATAGGCCTACACTGACCCAAAAGTTGGCTAATAATCTGTGAGATATCCAGGCATATATCCCCCACACCTTGTACTAGATGATATTTAGCCAAGAATACGAGATCCAAAAAATAGTAGTAAAAATAAGTGAAACTATACATTGTGATCTTGATTTACACCAAGTACTATGTCAGAAGTTTAATGAAGTTATACCTAATGTGTACAAAACTCTTCATGATAAAGATTAATATACCCATTTTTAGTTGAGTAAACCGAGGCTCAGTTTACTGGAAATAATGCCTAGAAGCAGGAACACATAGAATTTTCTGACTCTAATGCCAGATCTCTTTTTAATAGATTATACTATTCCCTCCTTTTTCTCTGAGTTTGAATTTAAAACCTATAGAAAGTGTTATTTGTAAATAGCAAAGGAGACAGAAACAGAGACAAGGTATATTTGAGTCATCATAACTGGATAGCAAACAATCTGCTGCGGAGGTGAAGAAGCTAGCAGGGTAGCTGGCAGAGTTTTAGTCATCTCAAGCCCTGGTTGTAGATACATAGCAGTATTCTGGATATATCCTCCAGTATGTCTGGACATCGACAATTGAAAGTATTTATTGTTATTTATCTCCTCATCCCCTTTTGATGAATCCGTTCACCAGGGAATATTGCTGCTGGGCCTTTAAAACTGAAATCTTCGGCCTTTTTAATGATCATTCTTCACTGTACCATTTTGAGTTCTAACTTAAATGCTCAAAGTAAAATCTGATCCGTAGTAAGGTCTAAACAGAGTTTAGGATGTTAGCTCTCTTCTAGTACCTTCGTTGTACTTATTTGCACTTTTAAGTTGGAGTTTTTTGATTTTTCTTTCCCTAATGATAAATTCCATTTCATAACAATTGCAAATTCCAAGGAGCACATTTCAGGGAAGTTGTTATAGTTCATTTGAGGATAAAACCATTGACATTTGACCTCCTGTTGCCATTTGTATGTAGCATGCTACAACTTCTTGAAAATATATTGCCTTGTCAAGTCTTCTTACTTAATTAAATCTTCCTGTAAATTTTTTGAAGGCAAAGTAAGTAAAAACTAGCTACTGATGTGGTACTAATTATTTTATATTCAGTTGAGTCTTGGACATGAATACTGAAATAATCAACATCCTGTGATAATGCAAAATAGGAACAGTGAATTTGATGAAGAAGTATCTTCTTTTTCTTTTTATAACCAACCCCTGGCCTTGTATGCCATCTCATATCACTGGGGGTTGAGGAGGAACATATTGACTACAGTCTCTGCCAACCTGAGACCTGAGCCTTGGGGGCATTCGGCCTAACCAGAATTGGGAACTTGGACTGAATTGAATTCATTCCTAAATATTATTCTTGTAGTACTGTATCCATTGCAGAGTACTGCCCATAGACTCGGGAAAGAGGGAGCCCTGGGCCTCAGAGACCCCAAGCTTTAGAAAGCTTCCTTCAAAATGTTCAAAGTTTACCTCTATTGTCTGGGATGAGATAGGCCAGCAGTGCCATCAGGGAGGGTCTCCCTGAGCGTGGATAGAAATTAGCTTGTGCTTTTCTTCCCTCTGTAGCACAGCATAGGCAGGGATAGAATATCACCCTGGCATCACCGAGGATAGGCTTCGATAAGAGAAATATTAGATCAGTTGATGTGAGAGTCCGGGGGTGAGAGAGCTGTAGATAGACCCATTTTGGTCTGACTTTACTGAGGAAATTTCAGGATAATGGGAGAGAACTTTAGTGCAATGGCAGATAGTCCAGTCCTGACCCAGGATTCTAAAGGCTGACCTGTGCCCTGATAGATGGCTTTGAAAGAGGACCCAAGAGCTGTGAACTTTGGGCCTAGAGGAGAATGCCCATTTCCTGAAGAAATCTCTATGAAAGATTCCACACTAGCATCTACAGTGACAGTCCTTGCAAAAAACCCAGTGTTAATTACAGCACTTGAGGGCCAACTTCCAAGGATGTATTCACTGGTGAAGACAGAAATTCACTCCCTTGAAGCTTGTTATCTTCTGACAAAAACAACTGTCACTCTAGGGGTAGTCCGGTGTTTCATTAAGGATGCTCTCACCACTACTTTGTCCTTGAGAAACCTCATATCCACCTAGAAAAAACTTGCTGATCAGTGATAATGGTCCATCCCGGCCAAATCTCTTCTGGCTCATGATTGAATTTATATCAAATAACTTTACACTTACAATTTGAGGATGCATATTTAATTATAAAACAATCTAAAAAAGTTTGTCACTCTGCAATATTTCTAGCCTCTCTATCACAAGGGGTCCTTAATTATTCATTAAATATCCCTCCATTTCTATCACCTCATTATTGTTATTTGGAATTTTAATTTTGTGCTTTTAAAAAAAGTTTTTAAATTGTTTTAATAGTCAATAGCTAATTAATTTGACTAACATATTGGATCAGTTTTTCCTATTTTTGACCCTTCTTCTAGATGCATTCATTGCCAGCTAAAACACATCTGGAACAAAAACTGTATGTTACATAAGTATGTTCATAAGTGTATGTGAGAGTATATATGAGTCACACTACGTGTGACTGGGTTATGTGAGTTTAGTGTGTATGTGTATGTGAGTATGTGGGTAGACTTTATATAAGTGAAAATATCTTTATTTTGCTCTCAGTCTTGCATGACTTTTAGGCCAGGTATAAAAATTATGGATTAGCATTTATTTTCCCTTGCCTGCTTGAAAATGTTACCTAATTTCTTCTGGTCTTTATTATGTTGATAAATACTGCTAGATTTACTTTCCTTACCTGTAATTACTCTTTTTAGTCTACTAGCTATTAGGATAATCTCTTGCTTGCTTATTATAATGTGTTCAAGTATAGATTTGTTTTGTCCCCTTGCTTCTTAGGGTCTCTTAAACCTGAGAAACTAGTCCTTCTGTAATTCTAGAACTTCTCAATAATTATTTCTTTAAATATTCCATTTCCACTATTCTCTTCTTTCTTCTTCAAGAATTCTTATCTTGTAAATGCCTCTCAGTCTAGCTTCTAAACTATGTTTTCCTATTTATCTTTGTCTCGTTATGCTAGAATTCTTCAGTTCTATGTCTTATTTCATTTATTCATTCTTAGGTTGTTTTGTATAGAAATTATCCCATAATTGCATTTTTAAATTCACTCTATTTTTGATTTCCAAGATTTATAATTAGCAGTCTATCTATCTCTGCTTTTGCTGTTAGTTTTTGTTTTGTTTTGTTTTGTTTTTCAGAGAGAGAGGGAGGATGGGAAAGGAAGGAGGAAGAAAGAGCGAGAAAAAGAGAGAGAGAGAGAGAGAAAGAGAGGTGGGGGAGGGGCACAGGGAGAGGGAGGGAATCTTAAGCAGACTCCATGCTCAGCACAGAGCCCAATGCAGGGCTTGATCTCACAACTCTGAGATTATTACCTGAGTCGAAATCAATAGTCAAAAGCTTAACTGACTGAGCCAACCAGGCATCCCACAATAAGTGTACTCTTAATCCCCTTTATCTCACCCATCTCCCCATCACCTCCCCTCTGGCAACTGTTTGTTCTTTATATTTAAGAGTCTATTTTTTTGTTTATTTCTCTTTTTTTCTTTATTTTGTTTCTTAAATTCCACATCAGTGAAATCATATGGTATTTGTCTTTCTCTGACTGACTCATTTCACTTAGCATTATAACATCTAGATCTATCCATTTGTTACAAATAGCAAGATTTCATTCTTTTTTATGGTTAATATTCCATTGTGTATATATACACCACTTCTTTATCCATTTATCTATCAATGGACACCTGGGTTGCTTCCATATCTTGGCTATTTTAAATACTGCTGCCATAAACATAAGGGTATACTTATCTTTTCCAATTAGTGTTTTCATTTTCTTATGGTAAATACCAGTAGTGGAATTATTGGATCATATGATAATTCTATTTTCAATTTTTTGAGGAACATCCATACTGTTTTCCACAGTGGGCTGTACCGATAAAAAGTTTTCTATTCTATTTAAATGAAAATTATTTTAGTTATCTCTTTCAGATCTCAACATTTTTTTAAGTCTTTGTCAGACTTTTCATAAAATAAATATTACATAGAAAAGTTAAACTAAGCTGATTGTTGATTTTGTTGACCATGTTAGCATTAGATTTTTTTCATATGTTTTGGAATTTTTGTATGCTGGCTTATTTTGAGTAAGATTTCTCTCCCTCTCCATCTTTCTGTCTCTGTCATACACACACACACACACACACACACACACACACACATACATACTCACCTCATTCACATACTTGCACCCCCACCTGCACACACACATTGCTCATCTCTCTTGGTCTATGAGTTTTGTACTTGCCTCTTTGAATCTCTAATTTAGGGCTAGATGTTACAATCACAGTTTAAAGTTACTGCCTCTACGGGCTGCTTGGGAGTATGATGAATCTAGATAGAAGGCAGCTTGACTCAGTTTTAGAGAATGAAACTTTTCCTCCCCATACCCCCTGAAACCCACAATTTCTATGTACCTTTAGCTCTATTCCGCAAGTCACTAGATCTTTTTTTTTTAAAGATTTTATTTATTTATTTGACAGAGACAGCCAGTGAGAGAGGGAACACAAGCAGGGAGAGTGGGAGAGGAAGAAGCAGGCTCCTAGTTGAGGAGCCTGATGTGGGGCTCGATCCCAGAACGCTGGGATCACGCCCTGAGCCGAAGGCAGATGCTTAATGACTGCACCACCCACGCACCCCAGCAAGTCACTAGATCTTATATTCCCCCTATTTCTTTTTGCATTTGGGGAGGTTCACCAAATCCATGGCTTTAAGCACTAAGTAAAACTTAAGTTCTCTCTTACAATCAGAGGACTATTTTTAATGACCTTTGGCCCAGAAGTGCTGAATTATTTTCCACAATTATAAAACCCAGAGAACTGTGAGCTTGGCCTCCATTCACCATTTCTTGTTTCTGTTCTGTTTTTCAACCACATAAATATCTATCTCAAATTTGAGTACAGTTGCGGTATGTGTATGTATGTATGTGTATGTATTTGTGTCTGGTGTGTATGTATGTATAGCATTTTACTCCTCTTTGCTACATGTTAGGAAGAAGGTGTTTTTTGAAGCATAAATTCTCAGAATCATGTTGACCTGGAAGCCTCCTTTTTTCGAACTACTTAAAAAAGTAGTCAATTTTCAGTATCTCCACTTCTTCCTCAGCACTTAAGTCTTCTATTCATAATCAGGTGTCTGTTTCTACAACATCAGTGGAATTGCTCTTACCAAAGTCATGGAAGACAGCCAGTATTTCTCCATATTATCTGTTTAATTGGTGACAGAAAGTTCTTTTACTTTCATGCTTGTTCTTGTAATACACTCTCTTATGTAACCCTAGTAAACTTCTGTTCTTTGCATCCTAAAAATCCTAATGAACATGAAACTGTACAAAACTGGTCTTTCTAACATTTAAAGGACAGTCCAGTCATGTTTCTTATTTACCTAAAATGCCTTAGAGACTCCCTATCTCATATCTCTGAGATAAAAGCTGCAATTGCTTAGCATGACATCTGTCATGTTATGTACACTCCTTCTTCTTTTGCCCTCTCTCACATGTTCCTCTAAACCCCATCTCAGATTTTACATCTCAGCACCAAGCACACATGCCTTCATCTCTTTGCACATACTGCTGTACATTTGCCTCCAATGTCTTCTTTCTGCTAGTTCTCCTGTGAAACTCCTAAGCTGCTTCCAATGACCAAGTCAGGTATCCTAATGTATTCCTTTAGGAATACTTTTTCTATGTATACTCAACAATATATAAGAGAGACTAATTGATAGCCTTTTGTATATAGTATTCTGGATGTTGAGAATTTAGTAGTGGGCAAGAACAGAGATGCTCTGTGCCCAAATGGAACTTACATATTAATGGAGGAGATAGGCATTAATCAAATGATCACTGAATAAATAGAAATTTTCATCTGTACTATAACTGCTATCAAAGGAAGATTTGTGGTACTATGTGAGCCTGTCATTAAGAAATTTGATGTTGTGGAGATTTCCTTGACATTTCTACAGAATTAAACACTCCCTTCTCCATATTGTGTGCATGATTCCATTTTTACAGTGATTAAAATGAATTTAAATGTATTTGTTTATATATCTATTTTCACCACTAAGCTGTGAGGTGCTTACTAATTTCTGAATCTCTGTATTGAGCAGATTATCAAGCAAACAGTAGGAATTTAATAAATATGAAAAATGATGAACTATTTTCTGATTGAGTTAAAGTGTAACTTTAGTCATGGATTATAGGAAAATTTATAAAGGATTATTTTTTATCCCTATTATTTATTTTCTCTCAAACAAGACGTTCAGTGTCTAATTGCTTTGCAGAAAACAGTGCCATTCTCTAATAATTATAAGCTTTTTAGCATTCTTTCTTATAGGTCATGTACTATTCTAGCACTTACTTGCTAGCTTTGAGGTTGGAAAATGAGGGAACAGCATTCACTAGCTCAATTATGAATTATTTCAAAGGTCAGAGCCCAAGAGCTCAAACTACACTGGTGCCTTTCAGAGAATGGAAAGTGATGAACATCTATTTGATGAAATAAATATTGTAATGAGGAGAGCAAAAATAGCCAAACAACTATAGCAAACATTTTGGAATAAATAAGAGAATGATAAAGCAATGTTAAATGAATTCTATGATTTCCTGATCTTGTATATTTTAAAATATTTTAACATAAAAATGATCAGAGAATGGACTCTACATATATAATAGTTCATTTCTTTACATTGAAATTAAGTACACTAAGTGCAGTCCATACAGAGGCAAGATTATTTCCATACATTTCAACTCCACCCTCTTCCTTTTCTAAAATGAGGTTAAAGATAGAACTTGTACATTGGATTTTGGCTTATGATCCTTTCCTAGTGATCATCTGTCAAGTCCTTCTCTAGGCAACTGCTTCACTGGCTGCACAACTCAAAGCTGGGAACTATAGCAGCCACAGACAGGCTAACAGAATGCATGGTTCATGCTTTTATGTCTAGCTACAAAGTCCTGGTCCTGGAATGTCCTGCGGGTTCTTTGTAAGACTAATGATGATCCAGAGATCCTTTGATTCTTTGTTTATTATTTTGTGAATCTGTTTTTATCTGGACACCTAAAGGTCTTGATAAACTCCCCAAAAGATTAATTGTTACTATTTTCTGTTTTGATTATAGCCATCCTAGTGGGTATAAAGTAGTATCTCCTTATGGTTTTGATTTATGATTTCCTAATGACTAATAATGGAGAACACCTTCTCATATGCTTATTGGTTATTTGCGTATCCTTTTTGGAGAAATGTCTATTTAAGTCTTTGGCCAATTTTAAAATTGAGTTATCTTTTAACTGTTGAGTTGTAGGAATTCTTTATATATTTTGGATACTAGTCCCATATTATATATATGATTTACAATTATTTTCTCCCATTCAATGAGTTGACTTGGATATTAAGAGACCATGAGTGTTTTGACAAGGATAGTATTATGGTTATCAGTGTGTCCCAAAGACCTGAGAAAGCCTACAAATAAGACTGCATGTAGGATTTCTAAGTTCACATATGATTGTGGAAGGCAACAAGGAATGGTATGAGAAGAAACCTCCAATAAAAACTAATATTAATTTTCACATCACTCCATACAGGTAGGTATTCCAAATTCAAATTAATTAAATTTAAAGAAAATCAAGAGACATTTCTGGGATACCTGAGTACTTCACAGAATAACATTTACCTCTGGAATACTATTTTTTTAAGCTTTTATTTATTTATTTGACAGAGAGAGAGACAGCCAGCGAGAGAGGGAACACAAGCAGGGGGAGTGGGAGAGGAAGAAGCAGGCTCCCAGCAGAGGAGCCTGACGTGGGGCTCGATCCCAGGACTCCGGGATCACGCCCTAAGCCGAAGGCAGATGCCTAATGACTGCGCCACCCAGGTGCCCCTGGAATACTATTTTTGATATAAGTAACAAGGTAGGATCTCCTCAACTATACCGAACTACTGTGAAATAAAACAGCTCCTTCAGAAGATGACTTTGAAGTGCAGTCTTCATTTGGATATAACTTTTTATCTGTGCATCATAAGTCTGTAATAACCTGGTGTTCATATGGGGACAGGATTACATGTAGTTTAGAGTGTGGTGGAATTTGAGAGATGTTGGTGAATAAGGGTCATGATGCCTTTAGGTCTGGCTTTCCTCCTACCTGGAACCATACAAAGTATTTCTGGGACACAGAACATGCAAATTGTGATTCTTTTTTCCTTGTTTTTATCACTCAAGGCATAAGTTAACTTCAGATACAGTTTCATAGTAAACTCTTCAAATATCACACTGATACGAATAAATCTCATAGTTGAATAGAAAAATTATTATTGTTATGCCCCTCAGTCTTAGCCTTGTAAATCAATGTAATCTGCCCATACCTCATGCCACAGCACATGAAGGACAACAGCAGGTAATATCTTGACACGGAGGTATTTCTTCCTAGTATCTCTGACTTGCCTGCTCATCCTGTTGTGTTCTGTTCTCTTCTCACTCGATCTTCAGTGCTTTAGCTTTTTAATTTTGTCCTATGTATCAGTTTTTGGCCCTCCTCTTTGATTTTTGTGATATTTGACTATGTGAGCTGAATCCACTGCTTTTGGACTCTTTTCTTTTCTCAATTCACTTGATTCAAAATTTCACATTTTTCCTAGCTTTTAATGCTTTTCATCAAGATAAAAGCTAAATTGTGGAAGGAGCGGAGATGCCTTTCAACAGATGACTGGATTAAGAAGATGTGGTCCATATATACAATGGAATATTACTCAGCCATCACAAAGAACGATTATACAACATTTGCAGCAACATGGACGGGACTGGAGGAGATTATGCTAAGTGAAATAAGTCAAGCAGAGAAAGACAATTATCATATGGTTTCACTCATTTATGGAACATAAGAAATAGGAAGATTGGTAGGAGAAGGAAGGGAAGAATGAAAGGGGGGTATACAGAAGGGGGAATGAACCATGAGAGACTGTGGACTCTGGGAAACAAACTGAGGGCTTCAGAGGGGAGGGGGGTGGGGGACTGGGATAGGCCAGTGATGGGTATTAAGGAGGGCATGTATTGCATGGTGCACTGGGTGTTATACGCAAATAATGAATCATGGAACATTGCATCAAAAACTGGGGATGTACTGTATGGTGACTAATATAACAAAATAAAAATTATATAAAAAAAAGACCACTGCTCTTTTTCAAAATTACATTTTGAAATTGATTGGCTGTGTCTTATGTGACATAGATTTTTATACATTTTTTCAACTATCCAATTTGGATGATGAATACTTTACTATTTTTCTGTATTTTAAAAGAGCAACCAGAATGATATATATGGAATATGGAATTGCCCTCACAGTTTATAAACTCCACCCCTGCCATTCACAAAATGTTTACCAAGCAAATTAAATTCACAGAAATATCACCTCAAACCAACTTTATTCTCATTTCCTTTTATTAGTGGTTTGACCTTGACTTTACCCTGGTTTGGATTCCTTAAAAGGAAGAAAATTTGGCATGGTTGCCAGTTATATTTGGCCTTTTGCAAGTTGAGTCTTTCTTATAACTTCCTTCCTCTCTTCCTCCCCATTCTCTCTAATTAATTCAGCTATAGCTTATTAACTACTATTTCTGCAGTCTCAGTACATTTTCCTGTATATTTTCAAAGACTCCTAAGGAACCCATGTTAACCAGGCACCACGCTAGGCAGTGGAAATAGAACAGCCAACAAGACAGGAACAGTACTTGTAAGGAACCCATTGGCATTGTGTGGAGGTTGACAAGAGTTAAAGTATAACACTTTGTGTCCTGAATTTTTGTACTATCTTCTTTTTGCTGTAGCACTATCATGGCTACTTTAATGATACACTGACCCAGACATGATTCCATCTCCTATAGGCAAACCAAGGGGATCCTGACATATCCTGGGTATTCAAAAATGTGGAGTCAAGGTTTCTTCCAGGTGAATATCTCTAATATCCTGGCAACCCAAGCACTTCTTTTCTTTTTAAATTGAATTTTTATGTTTTTTCCAAGTAATAAATGCACATAGTTTAAGAAATCATAAAAGGCCGAATGTTTCTTGTTGGAAAGCTGTGATCCTTTCTCTTACCCTACTCACTCTACCCCATGCTCCAGAAGCAACAACTTTCAACTACAAATAGGATTGCATGTAGGATTTCCAAGTTCACATATGATTGTGGAAGGCAATAAGGAATGGTATGAGAAGAAACCTCCAATAAAAACTAATATTAATTTTCACATCAGCCCTTACAGGTAGGTATTCCAAGTTCAAATTAATTAAATTTAAAGAAAATCAAGTAATGAGACATTTCTGGAATACCTGAGTACTTCATAGAATAACCCTGGAATACCCCCCCACTACTTCTTCTATATTTATATTCCTAACTGACATATCAATTTTATGTATGGTTTATTGACTTCTGTTGCAGTGGTTAAGAATTTCATCTTTTCCAGCACTTCCTGTCATCACCACACCCCAGTTTCATTCTCTTCAGCCTCCTAATATGGTTTTACCACACACTTTAGTAAACAGGCACGTTAACATTGTTGTGATTATGCAAATAATAACCATTGGTATTCTAAGTTCCTTTTTCAGACAACTTTCGGCTTTTCTTATAATTAATAATTGCTTACTTCAAAGATCCTTCTGTTTAGTGTGTAGACTTTGAATTATCCCCTTGTTTTCAGCCTGGTGTCTCTCTAAGGGTTTTGCCTTCCCTGATGCCCAGTGGCCCAACCCCCGAACACTCAAGGATTCTGCAGAGACCTGACTCACTTTCTTTGAGCCTTCACCCTTGCAGATATTTAGTCTGCTTATACCTACCTGGTAGTATCAATACTGCTTCTTCTACATTATAATTTTTTTAAAGATTTGTTTATTCATTTTGGAGAGTAAGAGGACAAGTGAGGGGAGGGGCAGAGGGAGAGAAGATCCAAGTAGACCCTCTCTGAGTGCAGAGCCCAACACATTGGCTTGATCTCACAACCCATGAGATGAGGACCTGAGCCAAAACCAAGAGTATGATGCTTAATGGACTAAGCCACCCAGGCGCCCCCTACATTATAATTTTTAAAAGACTTGGGAAAGAAAAGAAAATTAACATGCACATTTAGACCCAAAATTCCTTTCTTAATAAATTATATATTTCTCTCTTGTGGACTCGAGACTATCAGGCACCTTTCCCCAAGCTACCCCCAAGGTAGGCTCATTCATTCTTATCTCAAGCATCTGATATAATAGTCCACTGCTTTCTTTCTTCACCTTCTCTGTAACTCTCCCTCTCCCCTAACCTCTTCCATTTTACCAGTGGCCCTTTGATTGAGGGGAAAATGTCAAATGGTATAATGTGCTTAATGGGTAAATATTCTTACATATATGGATTGCACTTACTTCAATGAAAAATTAGAGTCAATCATCTACATGGTAATAACTTTCCTCACCTCAATATATCTATGACAAATGAAATATTTTCTGAATTGATAAAGCAGCAGAAATTATATCAGGGAGAAAAAGGGCTTTAAAGTTCAGAATGTTGAGGGATTAATTTATCATCTCACTTCATTCTCACTAATGGCCTGAACTACATATCAATATATTTGAATAATTAAATGAGATGCCTACTTTAGTCCAGGTGCTATAAGACTAGATGGAGCCTAAATTGGGAATCTTCAGCAAAATTTAAACTTATTGGTAGAAATGGCGGCCTTCTGTAGTTGCTATTCCTAGACTGCTTCATTTGTAATTTCACTGATTGCTTGGCATGTATATCCCACAGCAGTGTTCTGTTAAGTATATTAGCTAACATACAGAAACATAATCTCGTGATAAAATAGTATTGGTTAGTAATTTCATTATTAATGGAAAAAGAAATGCCATCAAGACCACTAGAATTCATGCTCTGAGTATTGTGATGCATGTTGGCTTCAGGAGGACAAGGACAGTATCTTTCTTATTTCTAACGTAGGGCTTGAGAGATAGTACTCCAAAGATTCCCCAAAGTATCCCACCATTGGGACTGCCTGATTGAGCCCAGGCAGGAGGCAATCTCTAATAGTTGCCTCCTGGACCACTCTGATTCCACCTTCTAAGAGAGCAAAATTTCATCATTTAGAAGTTGCCCTGCCTCATATATATGCAGGGAATAAAAAGATCCATGATATTTCCACAAGCAATTTCTGTTGTAAATACATCTTTTCTGAGAGAAAAAGCACGTTCTTACGTGAGGATGCAATGTTGGGCAAGGCAGACATACAAACTTACACATCTAGTTTGCCACAGTATCCCATATGTCTGGCACAGGATGGACACTCAACAAATATCTGATAATGGGCAACATGTCTTTGCCATCATAGAATTTATAGTTCAGTTGGGAAAAGAAAGCATACAACAAGAAATTATAATGAAATATTGTTAGTACAGACGAAAATGGGGGCTTTATGGGTGGCACTTAACCCAGATTTGGGGAGTCAGTAAGGAGCTCTTAAGAGAGTGATGTCAGAGCGAGAACTGAGGAGAAATGGGACGTAGACAGCCAGTAGTGGCTGTGTGGGTAACAGAGAGAATATGGGGGAAGGGGAACATTCAAGCAGGAACTGTTCCAGCAAGAGGGAATAGCATGAGCCAAGCCTTAGAGAAGAGCCAGAATTTGGAAAGAAATTGACTATGACTGGACAGTAGAATGAGTGGAGTGACTAAAAATAAAGAAGAGGAGGCAATGGAAGAGGAATAAAATTTGCATTTAAGAGTGAGTTTTATTCTAAATGCCATGGGCAACTATTGAAGGTTTCTAAGCCAGGGAGTGACAGAACTCAGCATGTCAGCTGGCATGATGTTCTCACAGGGATTTGGATTCTTGAATTCAGTGGAAAGGCTGAGGGGCAAATATCATTTCTTTCCTTGGTTATATTCCAAGGTATATTTTTGAATATTGGCAAACTGAATTTCATAACTCCTACCAAAACTAAAATAACTCCTTGGATCTGATCCTGGCTATTTTTAATTATTTTCCAGATTCCGTGTAAAATTGACAACTGGTATTTATTAAGGTGGAATCTGTTTCTCTAGACTCCTTAAGTCAGGGCATATCAAAGAAGTTGCTCAATCCCAAAATGTCATTTCTTTCCAGCTGTCCCCAACAACTTATGGATAATATTTCCTAATCTTGTAGGGTTGAAATTTGTTACAAAAATCCATACTGGATTTAATATCCAAATTAGGATATACAATTTCAATAAGGCAATATCCCAAATTGATATTTATTCTTTTTCAGGATCACCAGAGGAACTTTGTGGCAGGATATTCTATTCTACCCACCAAGTTGATGAAGTAGGCCACTAAACTCTTCTCTGGTGAAATTGAACCTGGTGATTATATCATGAGAGTTTAGTGTAGTGTTTTCCCATTCTTTCCCATCAAGCACGTGTTCATTAGTGCTGGCACAGCATTATCTACCATTCTCCTAACAATGAAAATCCACTGTGCAGCAGTGCCTGGTTGGCTCCTATGGTGTTTCCTCTTTGAGCACTCTGTGTAATGACTCTGACTTTCTTTGGCTCTCTGTTTCCCCTCTATTATTCCTGGACCCTGGTAATAGAATCTAGTGATGGAAGAAGCACAGAAAAAGCTTGGTAATCAGATGGACCTGGGTTTAACTCTTGATTTTATTATCTACTCAGTATATTACCAGGGGCATAATATCTATTTTCTCAGTTTCATTTTCTTCTTGTAAAACAATATCCAATGTAGAAGATTGTTGTAAGGATGAAATGAGATATGAATCAAGAACCTAGCTCAATGCCTGGTACATTTAATGCCAATAAATGGCAAATGCTGGTACATTCAGGAGGAAAATGTAAACCTTTGGCCTTTGCCACTATGAAAACCAAATCTGGACTTTAAAATTAGTCAGCACTTCAGCTTAGAGGAACATATACAAATCACATGCAGATGTAGCCTTTACCCTCGGGAAAATCCCAAAAGACAGCTGCTTCTTGTCATCAACAAGAAAACATCACAACGATTGATGATCGGTATGAGATTTGAGATATTGTTTCATATTATTGATACTTAGTTTCCTCATCTGTAAAATTAATATTTTAGATTAAATGACTTCCAAATAGTTTCAATTCCATATTTCTAAAGTGCCAGGGATATGTTTTAACCATATTATAATTTTACTAAGGGTTAAGGCCATTAAAAATCTATGTACTAAGAACATAGTTGTACAGTGTTGTGTGTGTGTGTGTGTGGGGGGTGGTATCCAGGGGGCATAGAAAAAGATCCATAAAATTCAAAAATATTTATTTTTGGTTCTTTATGTTGTCCAAAAATTTCAATCTGATCACCACAGGGATTTTAATAAATGCTTACTCCTAACTCCACCCATATTTATGATGGCTTGATATTGCCATTTTTTTCCCTCAATAGTCTTGCATAAATCTGCCATTTTTTGTGTATATAAGTAATTCAAGTGGTTGGCATAATTCATGTATGCATGTGCGTGTGCAAGCGTGCATGCGTGTGCAAGTGTGCATGCGTGTGTATGCATATGTGTGCTCGAGATAGACCTTTTGACTTCAAGAGTTGGCCTTGATTTTTAGGGAGATCATGAAAGTCTCTGCTTATTCCAAATTTTTCTTTCACTAACTCAACATGGATTTTTTAAAATGTCTTTAGAGATTGTCTCTTAGAAATATTACCAAACCACATGACTTCAACCCCCACCTATGTATTAGTAACTCCTCAAACAGCATTTCTAGCCCTCCAGAGAAAGTCCTATTCCAAAAACATATATTTCAAAGGAAATCAGTATATTCAGCAGACTATTAGCATGGCAAGGTGATTGATTTTTTTCTTTATTTATTCTGAGTGTAATTTCCTTCCTCATTGTTATGAGTCATTTATTCCATTGGAAATGGCATCTTCTTTTCTATAGTCACTTTTTGTTTTGGCAGACAGCTAGTAGAAAACCATGGGAGTATGTGAAGTAATGGGAGGTGGCAGTAGTCTTTTTTTCATGAAATGCAGGTCAGGCTAGATACTGTTAGGAAACGAAACAGCAATAAAATAAGCAGAATATGCACATAGGAATGTATTTATAATTAGAAAAGTTGAAAATTACTTGGATTATTGCTGGCTGATAATTTTGTCTAACACTTAATAGTTAAAAAACACACTTATATCAGATTCTTGGTTATGCTATATATGTTTTTGGGACAGAGACATATGTACCAACAAATTTGACTATTCTAATCAAATTGCTTGCAAGAAATTGATTTAAAACCCCCCACAAGACAGTTAAATAATTAACTTTACTGTCTTTTTACAAACTTGATATTTCTTTTTCCTAAAGAATAAATCAAACAATTAAACTGGTTTATGTAAAGAAAAAAACCCTCAATTTATTCACGTGTGTGGCCCCTGGTTTTTGAAGCTAAACTCTAATTTTTCTCAAAGTTCACTGTCAACATTCCTGCCACGTTTACATATAATTTTCTTAGAAGACTCATATCTTAGTGGATCTCTGCTTCTGTTACTAGTAGTTTCAATGGTCAGAGGGTCAATTTATCAGTGGAATATGGCAGGAAAGTGGGAGGGGAGAAAAAATCCAAGTTTAGAGTTGGACATTTAAGGAAAGGAATGGATATTGTAAGGTGAGAAGAGAGGCATGATAAAGTCTGGATGGGAGTCAGGGTGGAGGAGAATTTGAAAGCAGGTGGTGGGACTGAGTTATAGGTAAGGATGCTATAGGTACATAATACTGAAAGCTTGGATTAGCAGAGACAGAATAATGGGGTTAGACACAACTGATGACCAAAAACAGGAGATTGTAGCTGAGTAAGAGGAACAAGAAAGTAGGTGAAAACCAGAGGTCAAGACCAGGTCACAGTTAGAAAAATTACCGGGAGAACAGCAGCAGACATATACCCAAGAGATAAGAAAGCTTTAAAACAAAGGGATAGTCTATTCAGCAGGAAATCTTTTTTCTTGCTGAAGCAGGAAACAGATGAAATAATTTATACAGTAAGAGCATCCCAAGGCCTGAGGGCTAACACCAATGCCATCCTCAACAAGTTATCATCGTAACAGATCCCAAGAGTGGGAAGAGGGGGTAAATGGGGCAGACGGTCCCTTTGAGATGCACAAATTAAATCAGTCATTTTTAAAGCACATATTGACTTTGTAATTATATTTTCCAAAGAAAAACTGGTCATTGGTGGCTTGGCATTATCATATAGATTCTGACAACAGAAGTATTTAATATTAGGACTAAGAATATCCAGGCCAAACAGTTGCTATAGTTACTCTGAATTGGAAAAAGAGAGAGAGAGAAAAGAGTGATTTTACATAGCATAAAGAATTATAAATATAAGCTTCAGTTTCCCACAAAAGTGATTATGTGACTCAGGCTCCAACAACAACATAAAAAAATGTAACACATCTTATATTACATTAAGACTGAAATCTTGGGTAGGCCATTAAAAAAATAGACCTTATTAGTCTAGTAATACTTTATATTTTATTTTATAGAGGATATCTATCTTTGAGTACTCAACAGTAGAATAAAAAAACAAAAAACACTAAGATTCACATTTAAACATACACGGAAGAGTGATTAAAATGAAGTCACTTCTTTAAATGTAGATTTGTCTGAGGCAAATTAATACATCTTAACTCTGCTGGAGGAGCAAGGTAAATCATGAGGCCCGTTTTGAAAGGAACAATCTATTCCAAGCAGTAAAGCAAGACGGTTTTCTGGGGGGGTTGATTTGCAGTCAATAACGTACTGAGATTCTCACAAATACAGCTGCATGTAAGCAGCCCATTGGACTTCAGGGGAGTTTTACTAGCCAATTTTGAGGTTGTAGAGCAGTCAGAAAATTTAGAAAGATGAGAGCTATCAGAGGTGAGATATAGGATTTTCGATTTGTGTGTGTGTGTGATCTTAATTATTTGAAGATAACTTTAAAAATCCTATTTCTAAAAATTTCCATTCAAATTAAGTCAACAAATGTATTTAAAATCCAATCTGGTAATCTGGACAAGCAGCATATATTTCCTCTCTAAAACATGTACTTACTAAAAATACATACTTATGTATTTAGATTGTTTTTTTCTAGAAAAGAAATAATCTGAAAGTGGTTTTCAAATTTCAATATTTCTTTGGATCTTTGAAGGCAATAGTCTGATGAATTAAGCAAAATTTCTGGCTTTAATAAGGAGAAGGCTTGTTGGTAGTTGCACAGGTTGCTGGAAACACCTTGAATTTTATCCTTTTTCCAAGCACAAGCAACAAGACTTGTGCTTGTCCCTTCTTTACTGGGAAGGGGCAACCAAGATGTTTCATACTCACCACAACAACCTACACAGACAGCACATGAGCAGAGGAATTCTTATAGCAATTTTTAATGCAGTGCTTCTTAAAGTGAGATTTAGGGCCACGTGCTTTGGAGTCACCATAGATGCTTATTAAAAATGTGGATCTCTGGGCCTCATTCTTAGATAATGAAATAGCATCTTTAGTGGAGGATCATGGGAATCAAAAGTCCCATCCAGGTCCCCAGGTGATTCCAATGCACTCTAAATTGGAAAGCTTCTCTTAGTGGCTCTCCTGCTCACTCTTTTGATAGATACTTTACCTTGATTATCACAGATCTGGGGGAAAGAAGTAAATTTCTTCCCGTAAGTCCTTAAGGTGAAACAAAGACTTAATGCTTCTTTCTGTTTTTATTTTTGTATTTCTGTGTACCTTTTTGTAATTTCACATTTTACTAGTTCAATTGAATAAATATATTTTTTGCCCATGTGGTTGCTGCTTATGTTTTAATACCCTTTTCTCTTCCTTCTTGCTTTCTTTGCTACTTTTGCTACGTTTCTGTTTTTAACGTAAACTGTAAGTAAGAGTAATGATCAGTAACCTTTTTCTCAATGTTGTATCTTTTAAAAAAATCTTCCTTCAGGGTAAATTGTGTCTTTTTTCCTTTATATCTGGTTTTCTGGCTACTGATTAGGAAAGGACCCTGGCTTTCCTTTCTGGTTCCTTTCACACTGGAGATAAGATAATGAGGAGGGACATCACTCCGATGGGTTCTGGCTCTGGCTTCTGATTCTGCAATTGTTGGATTTTTGCACACTCCCTCCTCACACAAAACCTCAGAAAAGAGAACTTCATGGTTCTTGTGGTTTTCTCCAAGAGGAGAAAAAAAAAATCTACCTCCTGCTTTTCTCTTCCTTCTTCTCTTTATTTTTTCAAAAGTTGTTATGCTCAAAAAGAAAATAATTAATTTTATTACGTTTCTCCAGAATTTTCAAAGGAGATCAAAGAGAAGTAGTGGAGGTTAGAAAGGAATCCTGGGCCACTTGTTTCCTTCCTTCCTTCCTTCCTTCCTTCCTTCCTTCCTTCCTTCCTTCCTTTTTCTTTCTTTCTTTCTTTCTTTCTTTCTTTCTTTCTTTCTTTCTTTCTTTCTTTCTTTCTTTCTTTCTTTCTTTCTTTCAGATTTTATTTATTTATTCGACAGAGATAGAGACAGCCAGCGAGAGAGGGAACACAAGCAGGGGGAGTGGGAGAGGAAGAAGCAGGCTCATAGCGGAGGAGCCTGATATGGGGCTCCATCCCATAATGCCGGGATCACGCCCTGAGCCAAAGGCAGGAGCTTAAGGGCTGTGCCACCCAGGCGCCCCGGGCCACTTGTTTTCTTAACACCTGGTAACACAAACCCCATTAAAGAAGTAAATAATTTGACAATCTGAACCCTACTTTTTACTATGAAAGAGATTTCTTTGGGGGGAAATACAGCAATAAATTCTGAACATAATACTTGGATTTACCTTTACTAGATACAGACAGCTACTTCATCAATGATAAAAAGGAATAAATATAGAATAATTAAAATCAGCAAAGAATTCTCAAACTTTTATCATAGTCAATAGTTTCAAGTTTCTCCTTACTGTTTTTCTTACAAGTATAGTTCAGAAGTAGATGTGATTTTCATCTTTTTTTTTTTTTTTCCCCAATCATCTCATTCTCTCTAAAAGTTCCCTGAGTATGGGTGCCTGAGTCTATATGATGATAATATTATTTTCAATAAGAGCTCCTCCGAAGCATTATATGGACTGTTGACAAAATCCATTTTTTGAAAATAGACTCAGGTTTGCTTCCCCATGACTGAATGAAAGGTGAGTATCTCTAGAGAATTAAAGGACTGCAAAGTTTGGTAATTCTGGGTTAGATGAGTCAATCTCTTTGGTTTCCTTTTCCTTTTTATTAAGCACCTCTTCAAAAGTGATAATTTCATTATTACTAGTTCAATTGAAGAATCAATGTATTTAATTTTAATTTTTTGCTTACTTTTTTGCTTTTGCTTTATACCCCCTCTTCCACATACACACACCCCATTCAGGAATTTGCATTGCTTTAGGATTCAGATATTAATTTCTTTCATCCAATTCTATCATTTTTTGGACACCTCCAACTAGCAATGAGTGAGCCAAATATTTAAAAAATGCAACTAGCAAAGTAAGACAAAAAAAACTTTTACTTATTTTTTCTCCACTTGGACTTCCTAACAAATATAGCAGACAGCAGGAATGGTTTAGGGAAATACATGCTGAATATCATAATAATTATCATATTATTTCTGTTTCCTTTGTATTTGACAGACATTGCTATGCACTGGACTTCTCTTAGTTTTCACCCTTTCCACCCTTTTTCTGGTTTAGTTTTTTTAATCTTAATTCTACCTGACCTGACCTCTTTTTTTTT